>NC_079197.1:16759400-16909400 GCF_029499605.1 Hyla sarda
CAGTGGTCTCCAACCTGCGGACCTCCAGATGTTGCAAAACTACAACTCCCAGCATGCCCGGACAGCTGAAGGCTGTCCGGGCAAGCTAGGAGTTATAGTTTGGCCACAGCTGGACGCACCCTGTTTGGGAAACACTATTCTAGGCAGACTGACTCTCACCTATTCTTGTCGACCAGTGACAATCTGACTTCAGCACCTGGGCTGATCTGGGCTCATCTGGAAAGAATGAGTAATGTAGACATTTTTTCTGTAATATTCTATTTTAGTCTTTATTAGGGTACACTTACCCTCAGGGGTACTACGCAGGTCTCCTCGGAGTACGTAAAAAAAAAAAAAATCTGTAATGGCATCTTCAGACACTGTTCTTTGCTTTCAAAGCAGATCTCCTGGATAGAAAAACTCCGGGATAGGAAAAACGTATCCTCTATCCTAAGGGTAGGGGATAAGTGTCAGATTGCAGGGGGTCTTACTGCTGGGACCCCCGCGATCACCCACCCGGTGCCCTGGCTCCTCCCCTGAATGGGGCGAGTCAACCACCACATGAAGCGATGAACGATACGCTGCACTCCGGTATCTCCGGCTCTTCATAGAGCTGCTTGGAGGGGGCGTGTCAGCCACCTCTTTGTGTGGTGGTCAACACCCTCCGTTTAAAACGAGAGTCGGGGCGCCATGCTGGAGGAACTCCCAGCAGCCGAACCCCACGCAATCTGACACTTATCCCCTATCCTAAGTATAGGGGATACGTTTTTCTATCCCGGAGTACTCCTTTAAAGTGTCCAGGTACTGAGTCCCTACTGTATGGGGGTTGCTTACTACAATATGGGGGCCTACTACTGTATTGGGCTTGCCTATTACTATGTGGAGGCCTACTACTATGTGGGGGCAGTATGGGGGTTGCTTACTACAATATGGGGGCCTACTACTGTATTGGGCTTGCCTATTACTATGTGGAGGCCTACTACTATGTGGGGGCAGTATGGGGGTTGCTATCTACAATATGGGGTCCTACTACCGTATTGGGCTTGCCTATTACTATGTGGAGGCCTACTACTATGTGGGGGCATACAACTATATTGGGCACAGAGAGGGCATACTACTCTTTGGGGGCAGCCTACTACCATATGGGGGCCTAACTACTATGGAGAAAGAAACCTATGGGCTGTGAAGGGGTTTAGACCATTATCATTATTATTTCTTCAGGAGCCAGCCAGGGGGTCTTGCATCAAATTTCCCTATTACTCTGTGAGGTCCAGAAAGATGTTGTTCTATCATTGTACAGGCGGGATACGCCAAATAATCTCCACGCCAAAATACATCATCTAAGTTGATTTATTTTTCGCTGTTTAAGTGTCATAATTCCTGACTCCTGTTACCTTTGATGCAGGGCAGCCAGGGTCTCCCAGGGCCACCAGGACCACGTGGAAAGACGGGACCTGTGGTAAGATCTGCTTTGTTCATCACCGAAGGTTAAAAAATATTGTCCTTACTTTACCTTCTTCTATTTTTTTTTTTTTTCTTCATTTCTGTTAATACAGTCCACATTTTACATTGCGAAATTCTCCACTAGGCTTCCACTCCTGGCGCAATGTGAGATATAAACCACCAAAGTTCTTGTCATTTTTTCCAATGTCTTGTTAGAATAAACACAGCACAACAGAATAGGAAATCTTCATTAAAACTACGGCATACCTCCGCCATAAATGAGGCGTAATAGCTACTTGTGGTTGGTGGTTATTGCGGAGGAGACACTTTTGATTGTTGGGGGATGGAGAGATGCAGTTCTGCATTTCTCCTGTGTACTTTGTGGGGGCGCTGTTTTTTCTTAGCACTCCTGAAAAAGCAATAATGTTGCGGGAGTCTCGCCATGTCCCCAGGCTTACTCTGAAAATAAAAATAAAAAGTTTTCAAATCAACTGGTGCCAGAAAGTTATATAGATTTGTAAATCAATTGCTGTATGCTCCAGAGGAAGTTGTGTAGTTCTTTCCAGTCTGACCACAGTGCTCTCTGCTGCCACCTCTGTATGTGTCAGGAATTGTTCGGAGCAGGAGAGGTTTTCTATAGGGATTTACTCATGCTCTGGACAGTTCCTGACATGGACACAGGTGGCAGCAGAGAGCACTGTGGTCAGACTGGAAAGAACTACACAACTTCCTCTGGAGCATACACTACTCTAATGTGTATAGGGTCCTCCCGAATCTCCTTCAACTGATGGTGTCCGGGAAAGAAGGATCAGGCATGTTGGATTTCATCTGCCCAACCTGTTTGTTTTCTGATAATCCAACTTAAAGGGGTACTCCGCCCCTAGACATCTTATCCCCTATCCAAAGGATCTCCCTGCTGCACCCGGTGTTCGTTTAGCGCGTCGGGTGCAGCGACAGAGGCTCGTGATGTCATGGTCACGCCCCCTCAATGCAAGTCTATGGGAGGGGGCGTGGCGGCCGTCACGCCCCCTCCCATAGACTTGCATTGAGGGGGCGTGGTCGTAACATCACGAGCAGGGTGTGACTGTGACGTCACGAGCCTCCGCATTGCCAGTCATCCTGCACGGAGCGAAGTTTGCTCCGTGCATCGGATGTCTGGGTTGCTGCAGCCAAGATTGCGGGGGTCCCCCGTGATCAGACATTTTATCCGCTATCCTTTGGATAGGGGATAACATGTCTAGGGGCGGAGTACCCCTTTAAGGCCCCATTCACACGGGGCACGTCAGTTGTTTGTGCGGAGAAAAGAATTAGAATTTCCGCAACAGATGTTTCTGGCACAGAAGTTCTGCCGTGTACACAGTGCAGCAGAATCCCATTGAAAAGAATGGGACTCTGCTGCAACGCAATTTCCGTGCTGAATTTTTCCCCAGGATTTTGCTCGGAAATGTATCCCCTCTCCCCATCCACAAAACATATATGTTTGGCCAAGCAAAATCACATGTATGGGGTCCAAGGAAGTGATAGCTGTTGGCCAAATGAACGTTGGGTCATCAGCTGTAAAAATCTAATTTGTCCAATTATCTTTAAGGCTGCACCCAGTTACCTATGGATAATACAAGGTTTTCTTTCCTTCTTTAGGGTAAACCAGGTGACAAAGGATTCACCGGGCTTCCAGGTCCTCCAGGTCCAGAGGTAAGTTATGTCCAGTCACTGCAAATTGTCTTATTTTACATGCGATATCGAAGGCGGTTTTATGTATTTCCGCTATAACCAGAACGGTCTGTGGGTTAAATGTCTGAGGTATCACTAATGGTAGATACATTCATAAAGAAGAACGTCAAGGTTTTAATTTCTGAGTGAACTAAAAAAAAAAGACGTCCCAATCCCATAATAAAGCACCTCAACCCTTGATAAGGGCAAAACGTCGGCGGGGGGGGGGGTCTGGGGGGGGGGGGTGCGTCGGTTCTGCGTGTATTTTAAATAGCAGCATTTGGATTAGTACCATTATTTACTAGAGCTGGACTCAAATGAAAGATTTCAAAATAAATAAGTGATATCCGGGTTAGGAATCGAATATTTTGAGCTCCAACACGAATCAAATAAGGGGAATGAACATAAGATTAAAGGGGTATTCAAGGCCAAAACTTTTTTATATATCAACTGGCTCCGGAAAGTTAAACATATTTGTAAATTACTTCTATTAAAAAATCTTAATCCTTCCAATAGTTATTAGCTTCAGAAGTTGAGTTGTTGTTTTCTGTCTAACTGCTTTCTGATGACTCACGTCCCGGGAGCTGTGCAGTTCCGATGGGGATATTCTCCCATCATGCACAGCTCCCGGGACGTGACATCATCATTGAGCAGTTAGACAGAAAACTTCAGAAGCTAATAACTATTGGAAGGATTAAGATTTTTTAATAGAAGTAATTTACAAATCTGTTTAACTTTCTGGAGCCAGTTGATATATATATAAAAGTTTTTGCCTGGAATACCCCTTTAAAGGGGTTATCCAGGAAAAAAACTTTTTTTTATATATATACATATATAATATCAACTGGCTCCAGAAAGTTAAACAGTTTTGTAAATTACGTCTATTAAAAAAATCTTAATCATTTCAGTACTTATGAGCTTCTGAAGTTGAGTTGTTCTTTTCTGTCTAAGTGCTGTCTGATGACACGTGTCTCGGGAACCGCCCAGTTTAGAAGCAAATCCCCATAGCAAACCTCTTCTAAACTGGGCGTTTCCCGAGACAGGTGTAAGCAGAGAGCACTTAGACAGAAAAGAACAACTCAACTACAGAAGCTCATAAGTACTGAAAGGATTAAGATTTTTTAATAGAAGTAATTTACAAATCTGTTTAACTTTCTGGAGCCAGTTGATGTATAAAATAAGTTTTTTTCCTGGATAACCCCTTTAACCCCAAACTGACCAAATGACTGTGGTTTTAACTCACATTACAGTTTTGTTTTCTCACTAGTTTGAAAGTTTTAAACTAACAAAATAAAAGTTAAATTTTAATAATCAGGGTTCTCGAGTTTGGGAAATTAGTCCCAGGAGGGTGAAAGCCTTAATGGGAATTTGAGTAATTGTTAAACGACCCGGGGAATATCCTATGGGTAATCTGGATTTACAAGGAGATTTTACAACAGGGATGAACCAGAAGTAACAGAATAGATGTGAGGACAGGTTACCCACCTGTGACTCTGCTTCATTTTTCTTCTGTCTATAGAATCCATTTTGGATAGGCTAAGTCTAGGTTTACAGTCGGGCATAGTGCACAGATTTGGCAATTATTAAGGAATAGAGCAAATTGTCACTAAGACTGAGGTGCCTTTAATAATGTCAGATAAAATCTACCAGATACAAGTGAATGGCTAAATAACTAAAAATCAAAATATAAAGCCCAATCCAGGGCCTGCCATCAATCACAAGTCTCACAATGACCGATTAGGCTATGTTCACACGGCAGAATTTCTGCATGGAATTCTGCATGAAAATTCTATATTACAGGGGTTATCCAGGAAAAAACTATTTTTTTATGTATCAACTGGCTCCAGAGAGTTAAACAGAATTTGTAAATTACTTCTATTAAAAAATCTTAATCCTTTCAGTACTTATGAGCTGCTGAAGTTGAGTTGTTCTTTTCTGTCTAAGTGCTCTCTGATGACACGTGTCTCGGGAACTGTCCAGAGTAGAAGCAAATCCCCATAGCAAACCTCTTCTACTCTGTGCAGTTCCCGAGACAAGCAGAGATGTCAGCAAAGAGCACTGTTGCCAGACAGAAAACACCAACTCAACTTCAGCAGCTGATAATTATTGGAAGGAGTAAGATTTTTGAATAGAAGTCATTTACAAATCTGTTTAACTTTCTGGAGCCAGTTGATATATACATTTTTTTTTTCCTGGAATACCCCTTTAAATTCCCCATAAATTAATTTACCATTCCCTTCAATGGAATTCCTGCAGCAGAAATTCTGCTGTGTGAAAGGGACAGCGGAATCCCATTGAAATGTATTGGCTACAAATTCATGCAGAATTCCATGCAGAAATTTTGGCGTGTGAACATAGCCTTAGAGATCTTAAAAAATAAAGACCATAGTTATGTTACCAATAGAAACTTAAAAAAATTACTTAATTAAATTAACACAAAAAGTGGTCCCCAGCTCTCACTCTTTCTGATGCTTCTCCTGCGCAAATAGTCGTGATCCACGGCCATTAGATGCACCACGTAAGTCCACATGGAGTACTTTAGCAGAAGATACCTTCAGTAAATCTTAGGCTTCGTTCATACATCTTAAAAGCGCGTACATTTATATGAACAGTAGAACTGTAACCTAAACAAGACCTTAAAGGGGTACTCCGCCCCTAGACATCGTATCTCCTTTCCGAAGAATAGGGAATAAGATGTCTGATCGCTGGGGTCCCCGGCAGTGGTGAGCACTCACCTGCAATACTCGTATTAATTTTTTTATCAGCTGGTGCCAGAGAGTTAAACAGATTTGTAAATCACTTCTATTAAAAAATCTTAATCTTTCCAGTACTTATTAGCTGCTGAATACTACAGAGGAAATGATTTTCTTTTTGGAACACATAGCTCTCTGCTGACATCTCTGTCCATTTTAGGAACTGTCCAGAGCAGCATATGTTTGCTATGGGGATTTTCTCCAACTCTGGACAGTTCTTAAAATGGACAGAGATGTCAGTAGAGAGCACTGTGGTCATGATGTCAGCAGAGAGCACTGTGTTCCAAAAAGAAAATAATTTCCTCTGTAGTATTCAGCAGCTAATAAGCACTGGAAGGATTAAGATTTAATAAAATAAGTCATTTACAAATCTGTTTAAAGTTTCTGGAACCAGTTGATTTAAAAAAATAAAAAGTTTTCCACTGGAGTACCCCTTTAAATAAAATGAAATCCTGGTGTGTATTCTAAACATTTTGAGGACACAAACATTATGAGGGAGATTTATCAAAACCCGTCCAGAGGAAAGGTTGCTGAGTTGCCCTTAGCAACCAATCAGATCGCTTCTTTCATTTTTCAAAAGGCCTCTCAAAAATGAAAGAAGCAATCTGATTGGTTGTTATGGGCAACTCGGCAACTTTTCCTCTGGACAGGTTTTGATAAATCTCCCCCTATATCAGTGGTCTTCAACCTGCGGACCTCCAGATGTTGCAAAACTACAACTCCCAGCATGCCTGGACAGCCGTTGGCTACATTCCTCATTCTTTCCAGATCAGCCCAGATCAGCCCAGGTGCTGAAGTCAGATTGTCACTGGTCGACAAGAATAGGTGAGAGCCAGTCTGCCTAGAATAGTGTTTCCCAACCAGGGTGCCTCCAGCTGTGACCAAACTACAACTCCCAGCATGCCCGGACAGCCGTTGGCTACATTCCTCATTCTTTCCAGATCAGCCCAGATCAGCCCAGGTGCTGAAGTCAGATTGTCACTGGTCGACAAGAATAGGTGAGAGCCAGTCTGCCTAGAATAGTGTTTCCCAACCAGGGTGCCTCCAGCTGTGACCAAACTACAACTCCCAGCATGCCCGGACAGCCTTCGGCTGTCTGGGCATGCTGGGAGTTGTAGTTTTGCAACATCTGGAGGTCCGCCAGTTGAAGACCACTACCCTATATGCTGTGACATATGATCTGGAGAGGATTGATCTTTGAGTCTCACAAACCCTAGTGCCCTATATACTGCTCCGCTATGTAGCAGAGGCGCAGCGGCAGCCAGAGGATTGTAAAAATGTAGTCATGTGATTTGTCCATAGACCAGAGCCAGAAAGTGAGATCATGGCGTTGGCAGGCTGCGTTATGTTGTGTACATTGAAGCTGGACGTCATTTCTTCGCAGAACTATCCTGTTACAGGAGAGCAGCGTCGGCCTTTGCCCAATTCATATTTCTTTATAACATATAGGATAGTGGGGTCAAATAAAGCGTAAAACCAGCAAACCCCAAAAACAAATCAGAACGTCCACAACTTCACCGCGCACAATCCAAGAAACAGGCGCGTGGGCCTCTAACTGCTCCAACCGTGTAACAATGACATATTTTGGCCCTGATACCTTCAATTTTCCAATAATCCTGTATGTAGTGTGTTAACACCAGTTTTCCCAGCTTATTTTCGTGTATATATCGGTGTTTTCCACTGATACAGTCTTTTCAGTTGTAGTTTTGCAACAGCTGGAGACACCCTGGTTGGGAAACATTGGTATATATGCTATTCCTTGTTGAGGTCCAAAAATGACGCAACAAAATACAATTGAGTTTTGCTCTGAAGTCAGTCATTTTGAAAAACTGAGACTTTAGCGCACATTAATGGGGTATTTCAGGAAAAAAAAAATTATATATATATATCTCAACTGACTCCAGAAAGTTAAACAGAATTGTAAATTACTTCTATTAAAAAATCTTAATCCTTCCAGTACATATCAGCTGCTGAAGTTTTGTTGTTCTTTTCTGTCTGACCACAGTGCTCTCTGCTGACACCTCTGTCCGTCTCAGGAACTGTCCGAAGCATTAAAGGGGTTATCCAGGAAAAAACTTATATATATATATATATATATATATATATATATATATATAAAATCAACTGGCTCCAGAAAGTTAAACAGATTTGTACGGTAAATTACTTCTATTAAAAAATCTTAATCCTTTCAGTACTTATGAGCTTCTGAAGTTAAGGTTGTTCTTTTCTGTCTAAGTGCTCTCTGATGACACGTGTCTCGGGAGCCGCCCAGTTTAGAAGCAAATCCCCACAGTAATCATCTTCTAAACTGGGAGGTTCCCGAGACACGTGTCATCAGAGAACACTTAGAATAGAACAACCTTATCTTCAGAAGCTCATAAGTACTGAAAGGATTAAGATTTTTTAATAGAAGTAATTTACAAATCTGTTTAACTTTCTGGAGCCAGTTGAGATATATATATATATATATATATATATATATATATAGACAGAAAAGAACTCAACTTCAGCAGCTGATATGTACTGGAAGGATTAAGATTTTTTAATAAAAGTCATTTACAAATCTGTTTTACTTTCTGGAGCCCGGGCATGCTGGAAGTTGTAGTTTTGCAATATCTGGAGTGCCGAAGTTTAGAGACCACTAGTCAGTCTAGAGCCCTGCCCGGAACTATTTTTTATTTTTTTTGTTTTGTTTTTTTAAATCCTGTTAGGCAATCCCCTCCCGCATTCAGCCAACCAGCAGAGAAGCCTTATTGCAGCATTAAAACAGTTCTGATCATTTTCCAAAAATCGTTCTGCATGGTCTGTGCTGGGAGATGGAGATAATTATACATTACTAAGAGGAAATCTCCCATTCAGGCCCAATCTGGATCTACTCCTCTGATATTTATGACAGTACCTATATTCCTTACTGGAAGAAAGAGCCAGCGAGTCACGAGTGTAATGTCGTAGATATATGGCATCGCGTGTTCATACTTTATGTTCGAAAGCGCTGAGGAGAACATATAAAATCATCCGTCAGTGCTGCGCAGGGTCACGTCCTGGTGAAGCGGACATTACCATAGCTCAGGGGTACTCAACTGGTTTTAATAAAGCGCTGCTTACCCGGGTCTGCCGTCAGATGAAGGTCAAAGCTGTGCACCAGCAGTAAACATGTCGTCTGGTAAATGTTTTGCAAACTTTGTAGAACTGTTTGCATCAAGATTTATGACTACCTAGTACAGGATCCAGACCAAACCCCAAAATTAAGACCTCAGGCTCTTAAAATGACTTACACCCCTGATCGAGTCCTTAAAGGGGTACTCCGCCCCTAGACATCTTTTTCCTTATCCAAAGGATAGGGGATAAGATGTCAGATCGCGGGGGTCCCGCTGCTGGGGACCCCCGGGGTCTCTGCTGCAGCACCCACCTGTATGGCTTCCGGCAACGCTGGAGGCTTCGGATCCCGACCACAATGGCGGAAGAGCGTGACGTCACGTCTCCGCCCTGTGTGACATCACGCCCCGCCCCCTCAATGCAAGTCTATGGGAGGGGGCGTGACGGAGCTTCCAATGACTTGCATTGAGGGAGCGGGGCGTGACGTCACATGGGCCGGAGTCGTGACGTCACGCTCTTCCGCCATTGTGGTCAGGATCCGAAGCCTCCAGCGTTGCCGGAAGCCGTATAGATGGGTGCTGCAGCCGAGATACCGGGGGTCCCCAGCAGCTGGACCCCCGCGATCTGACATTTGGATAGGAGATAAGATGTCTAGGGGCGGAGTACCCCTTTAAAATGTACCTGTCATATCACAGAAAATAAATAATGCTTCTATATGTTACTTACTAGGTCAGGCAGATTCTTTACATGTCTTTTTATGTGTCTAGCTTCTGTATTTGGTACTCAAATCCCTCAGTTCTGCTGCTCCCTCATTCTGACGTCCACTGCTCAGGAAGGGGAGTGTCCAAGGCAAGCACTGAACCTGCCCGTCCTCACCATGCATTCACTTCCTCCCTGAGTCTGCTGTGCTGGGTCTCCTCATCCAATCACTGCAGGCTGCCCTGTAACCCCTTCCTCTCTGTTTTCATGCTGCAGTCTGATAGGACAGGAGTGAGCACAGAGGAGTGCTAGACCCACCCTCACTTACTGGACTTTGTCCCTGCCTCTGCTTCAGCTGGGACAAAGATGATGCTGCAGACGGACAGGATTATGTTGGGGACCCCCAGTGGTCATGATTTCTATATGAAGTATATTAGAAAGGTTAATGCTTTGCCAAGATGTACAACATAGAAAAAGTTTTTGAATTTGACAGTGCCCCTTTAAGCTCATTGAGACCCTTAATCAGATCCCTAAAATTCGGACACCAGACCAGACAAGATTCATTTTGATTCATAAATCTTTTATATTCCAGATCAGAACCCTAAATGTATTAAGAACCCCCAGATTGTAAAATATCAGACACCAGACTCTTAAAATTAAAGGGGTACTCCCGTGGAAAACTTTTTTCAAAATCAACTGGTGCCAGAAAGTTAAGCAGATTTGTAAATTACTTCTATTAAAAAATCTTAATCCTTCCAGTACTTATTAGCTGCTGAATACTACAGAGGAAATTCTTTTCTTTTTGGAACACAGAGCTCTCTCCTGACATCACAAGCACAGTGCTCTCTGCTGACATCTCTCTCCATTTTAAGAACTGTACAGAGTAAGAGAAAATCCCCATAGAAAACATATGCTGCTCTGGACAGTTCCTAAAATGGACAGAGATGTCAGTAGAGAGCACTGTGCTCATGATGTCAGCAGAGAGCTCTGTGTTCCAAAAAGAAAAGAATCTCCTCTGTAGTATTCAGCAGCTAATAAGTACTGGAAGGATTAAGATTTTTTAATAGAAGTAATTTACAAATCTGTTTAACTTTCTGGCACCAGTTGATTTAAAAAAATAAAAATAATTTAGACTCCAGATCAGAATCCTAAACTTATTAAAAAACCCTCAGATTCTAAAATTAAATTGGACGCCAGATCAAACTCTAAAGTTATTTAGATCCCCTAAAATGTATTACTATGACTACAGACCCCTTCTCACCCCAAATCAGACCTAAAATGTCAGTCCTACATTTTTTTAATTTTTGTTCCAGGCCCTGAGTGCTCTACTAGATGCATTGGAGACGACTGTAGGTCTGTAGGGTCCATTTGACACTAAGGTCCACTAGTCCTTCTGTCATCTCTTAAAGTGGTACTACACTGTGTGGGTTGCCACGCCCCTTGTGACGTTCCGCCACACCCCCTCAATGCAAGTCTATGGGAGGGGGCGTCACGCCCCCTCCCATAGACTTGCATTGAGGGGGCGTGGTGTACCCCTTTAAGACTTTGTAGTATTACGCTCTGGCAGTGGAGTACCCCTTTAAAGGGGTTATCCAGGAAAAAACTTTTTTTTATATATCAACTGGCTCCAGAAAGTTAAACAGATTTGTACACTACTTCTATTAAAAAATCTTAATCCTTTCAGTACTTATGAGCTTCTGAAGTTAAGGTTGTTCTTTTCTGTCTAAGTCCTCTCTGATGACACGTGTCTCGGGAAATGCCCAGTTTAGAAGCAAATCCCCATAGCAAACCTCTTCTACTCTGGACAGTTCCCGAGACACGTGTCATCAGAGAGCACTTAGACAGAAAAGAACAACCTTAACTTTAGAAGCTCATAAGTACTGAAAGGATTAAGATTTTTTAATAGAAGTAATTTACAAATCTGTTTAACTTTCTGGAGCCAGTTGATATATATAAAAAAG
Source organism: Hyla sarda (assembly GCF_029499605.1). Classification (NCBI taxonomy): domain Eukaryota; kingdom Metazoa; phylum Chordata; class Amphibia; order Anura; family Hylidae; genus Hyla; species Hyla sarda. The sequence goes on from NC_079197.1 coordinate 16,771,042, forward strand.
TTTTTTCCTGGATAACCCCCTTTAAGACTTTGTGATATGATTTCTTAATAGAGGCTGAAATGATGTTGAGAATACGCTGGTCGTAAAGATTTTCTCCATATTTCAGTGCCAGTTGTGCGCACACACAGGTTTCTTTTATGCCGGCTGGAGAAGACGATGTATTTCTTGGTGTATTACTGCTATCATTCAATGTTTTATGGCAGATAACCCCTTTTCGGGGCACACACAGACCCATTTAGTCCAGTGTTATATTTGGACCGCTCCATTACATAAACAGGGTTTCCTCTTTGCGCCCGTGTTACAGGTGACTTGGTCTTTTCTATCTCTTACAGGGCTTTCCAGGGGACATTGGGCCTCCAGGACAAAATGGACCGGAAGGATTAAAGGTGAGATGGCACATACCGTATCGTGGTGGCACGTACCGTGTCCCAAACTGCTATCGACCGGTTACGAGAAGAAAAAAGAAAACACAGAAAGTGCGATTCCTGGAGATTGTATTGGCAGAGCCCACTTCTTCACTGTTTGTATTGAGGCTCCTCCAAAATTCTCTCTTCCATGAAATTGATGTTGGATGGCGTCCCATGGCAGAATTGCACTGGCGATCCATCCCTTCTCTCTTTCCCTCGTCTGAAGGCATCCTAAGGGATTTGTTCTTATTTTTATGAGACCCTCATTCTTTTTGTTGGTTTACAGGGAAAGCCAGGAGCCAGAGGTTTCCCGGGGCCCAGAGGACAGCCTGGCCTGGAGGTGAGCAGTTTCCTATAGAGATGTTCATGGCGCCCGTACGCTACAGACACTTTACGTATGTGGTCCCAAGGTGGCAACTTCTTCATGGGACATTTGTCTTGAAGTTGGGTCATATAGTCACATAATAGAACAGGTGACATTTTATTGTCTTCAGTTCTGGCACCATATATGGAAGAGGGTATCGGCTGCCGCTTCAGGTATGGGTCGGCACACCCCGTTTCCAGGGAAAGCAGGGAGGTCTGTGGAGGAGATCGCGGGGGTCTCAGCGGTCAGATTCCCCACTATCTAAAACTTTTACCCTATCCTTTTACTTTTTTTTTATTTTATTTTTTTAAATCAATTGGTGTCAGAAAGCTAAACAGATTTGTAAATTACTTCTATTAAAAAAATCTTAAAGGGGTACTCCGCCCCTGGCGTCTTATCCCCTATCCAAAGGATAGGGGATAAGATGTTGGATCGCCGCGGTCCCACTGATGTGGACCCCGGGGATCGTCGCTGCGGCACCCCGCCATCATTACTGCGCAGAGCGAGTTCGCTCTGTGCGTAATGATGGGCGATACAGGGGCCGGAGCATCGTTACGCCACAGCTCCGCCCCTCATGACATCACAGCCTGTCCCCTTAATGCAAGTCTATGGCAGGGGGCGTGACGACCGCCATGCCCCCTCCCATAGACTTGTATTGACGGGGGCGGGCCGTGACGTCACGAGGGGCGGAGCTGTGACGTAACGATGCTCCGGCCCCTGTATCGCCCGTCATTACGTGCAGAGCGATCTCGCTCTGCGCAGTAATGATAGCGGGGTGCTGCAGCAGTGATCCCCGGGGTCCCCAGCAGCGGGACCCCGGCGATCTGACATCTTATCCCCTATCCTTTGGATAGGGGATAAGATGTCTAGGGGCGGAGTACCCCTTTAATCCTTCCAGTACTTATTAGCTGCTGAATACTACAGAGGAAATGGTTTTGTTTTTGGAACACAGAGCTCTCTGCTGACATCATGAGCATAGTGCTCTCTGCTGACACCTCTGTCCATTTTAAGAACTGTCCAGAGTAGGAGAAAATCCCCATAGCAAACATATGCTGCTCTGGACAGTTCCTAAAATGGACAGAGATGTCAGCAAAGAGCACTGTGGTCATGATGTCAGCAGAGAGCTCTGTGTTCCAAAAAGAAAACCATTTCCTTTGTAGTATACAGCAGCTAATAAGTACTGGAAGGATTGAGATTTTTTAATAGAAGTCATTTACAAATCTTTTTATCTTTCTGGCACCAGTTGATTTAAAAAAAAAAAAGTTTTCCACGGGAGTACCCCTTTAAAGGGGGACGCCGCTGCTCAGCATTTGGAACAAACTCTGCCGAACGCTGGAGCCGGCGCTGGGAGCTCGTGACGTCATAGCCCCACCCCCTCATGATGTCACCCCACGCCCCCTCATGACTTCACGCCCCACCCCCTCAATGCAAGTCTATGGGAGGGGGCGTGACAGCCGTCACGCCCCCTCCCATAGACTTGCATTGAGGGGGCGGGGCATGATGTCATGAGGGGCGGGGCTATGATGTCACCAGCTGCCGGCTCCAGCGTTCGTAACAGTTTGTTCCAAACGCTGAGCAGCGGAGTGCCCCTTTAAATACTGACATAAAACGAGATCCTTGTACTATTGATCATTGGCATCTTTTAACTTTTGTTACTTGGGGATTGGATATTATCTTTTTCTTTTCACTTAAGTTGACACATAATATTTTTTGATATTTTAATATATACCAATAAACGTAGGTTTTAAATTGGCACTTCCCCCCTTTTTTTAATTAATTTAGTTACGCCTGGAAGTTTGGTATTTATGGCCGACATCTAGCCTACACTCTTATATGTGCTGTTTGATTTTTAAGTTTGGGCAATGCGCCGAGCATGCGGAGCCGGAGAATGTCAATGATGGCTGGGGGCCACAAACTGCTTAAGAAATCTCAAAATGTCTTTGGAGAAATAATCCTGGTCCGATTCGAGTTTTTGGTTTTGAGAGTAATTCAAACATCTGCTCCAGCGAATCTCTGATAGTAGATTCTGTAGATTTTCTGCGTTCCAGTTCTTGCTTCTGTTTGTGTGAACATCTCTGCAGTTTATCAGGTCTCATCGCTTGGCTGTATTAACGCATACACAAGAAACTTGTCACAACTTCGTTCACCGCTAGTATGACATAGTCACGTGACAGAGCCACGACAGCTATGCCAAATTACTTTACAGACAGGTAATGGTGAATACTGACAGGCCCCCCCCCCCCCCCCCCCATTGACTTTGTTAGTGTCTTGTAACCATCGCTCCTGGCCAGGCATGGTATGCAGCGCTCTGGTCAGTTTGGAGTTACAGGCCCGGGCCAATCAGGAGCTGAGGAGGGGTATTTAATTTCTCCTCAGCCTTTTGGCTCTTGCTTTTGATTTTAGTTTTGTTCTGACTCAGTCCTGTTTGGTTTCAGTTCAGACTTGTAACTTTGATTTAGCCATAGCTTTGCAGTTCTGACCCCGTTTGACTAGTTTTTATCCTTATCTTGTTATCTGTCTATACTGTGGTTGGTTTAATCCTGTCTAGTATGAAACTGTTATCTGAATTAGTATCTTGACATTCAGACTTGTATGTGTGTTGTGAGTGAGGGTCCTAATCCAGTGCTTCTTGCTTTGTCCCTATACCTGGTGTCACATAATTGTGTTTAGTCTTGTGTTATCCAGAGCCTGTGTATACTAATCTGTATTGAATCCTTACTTGTAATTAGACTTGTTTGTATTATGTGCTCTGCCATGGTCTGGGTCCTGATCCATTGCTTCTTGCCACTTTGCCACTATACCTGGTGTTTTATTGTGTTTAGTCTTGTGTGTTCCAGAATTTGTTTATCCTGATCTGTATAGTGTCCTGACTGTAGTTATTTGTCCACTTATCTTCATTCCTGGCAATCCTGCCACTATATCTCCTAGTATCCTGTTTTATTATTACTCTCATACTTGTTGTATATTGCTTTGATCCTGAGGCTGTTGTCTGTATGCTATATACCTGCTGTTATATCTTCCGTATATCCGTTTGTTACTACTTTTCTGACGTTATATACTGTCCTGGTTCCCGGTCTGTTTGTTATAGCTTGTTAACCCTTCATATCTTGATCCGTTTCTCTGACCTCCGTACAGTTCTGTTTATTGTTTTGACTTGATGCCCCTGCACTTTAGTCCAGCAGAGGTTCTGGTGCCCAGTTGTGGATCTGCTGTATAGGGCAGATATGCAAGTAGACAGGGAAAGGGGTTCTGGGTGAGCTCAGGGCCGCAATATTCCCTGCCCAACATGACAGGTCTGTTGACTGGTACTTTTCATGAAACAAATAGTGCTTCACACTCTGCTGTTCTTGCTATGAAAAATTTCAGAAATCTCCAACTGAGCCCTTTAATGTAAATGTGAACAGAACCCGTGTGTATGTATGCTGCTCAAAAAAAATAAAGGGAACATGATTGACAATCAATTGCACATACTGTTGTGCAAATGGAACAGACAACAGGTGGAAATTATAGGCAGTTAGCAAGATACCCCCAATAAAGGAGTGGTTCTGCATTTGGTGACCACAGATCACTTCTCAGTTCCTATGCTTTCTGGCTGATGTTTTGGTCACTTTTGAATGCTGGCGGTGCTTTCACTCTAGTGGTAGCATGAGACGGAGTCTACAACCCACACAAGTGGCTCAGGTAGTGCAGCTCATCCAGAATGGCACATCAATGTGAGCTGTGGCAAGAAGGTTTGCTGTGTCTGTCAGCGTAGTGTCCAGAGCATGGAGGCACTACCAGGAGACAGGCCAGTACATCAGGAGATGTGGAGGAGGCCGTAGGAGAGCAACAACCCAGCAGCAGGACCGCTACCTCCGCCTTTGTGCAAGGAGGAGCAGGAGGAGCACTGCCAGAGCCCTGCAAAATGACCTCCAGCAGGCCACAAATGTGCATGTGTCCACTCAAATGGTTAGAAACAGACTCCATTAGGGTGGTATGAGGGCCCGACGTCCACAGGTGGGGGTTGTGCTTACAGCCCAACACTGTGCAGGACGTTTGGCATTTGCCAGAGAACGCCAAGATTGGCAAATTCGCCACTGGCGCCCTGTGCTCTTCCCAGATGAAAGCAGGTTCACAATGAGCACATGTGACAGAGTCTGGAGATGCCGTGGAGAACGTTCTACTGCCTGCAACATCCACCAGCATGATCAGTTTGGCAGTGGGTCAGTAATGGTGTGGGGTGGCATTTCTTTGGGGGGACAGACAGCCCTCCATGTTCTTGCCAGAGGTAGCCGGACTGCCATTAGGTACCAAGATCCTCAGACCCTTGTGAGACCATATGCTGGTGCGGTTGGCCCCGGGTTCCTCCTAATGCAAGACAATGCTAGTCCTCATGTGGCTGGAGTGTGTCAGCAGTTCCTGCAAGAGGAAGGCATTGATGCTATGAACTGGCCCCACGTTCCGATTGAGCACATCTGGGACATCATGTCTCGCTCCATCCACCAATGCCACGTTGCACCACAGACTGTCCAGGAGTAGGCGGATGCTTTAGTCCAGGTCTGGGAGGACATCCCTCAGGAGACCATCCTCCACCTCATAAGGAGCATTCCCAGGCATTGTAGGGAGGTCATACGGGCACGTGGAGGCCACACACACTACTGTGCCTCAGTTTGACTTGTTTTTAAGGGGTACTCCGGTGGGAATTTTTTTTTTTTTTAAATCAACTGGTGCCAGAAAGTTTAACAGATTTGTAAATTACTTATATGAAAAAATCTTTACCCTTCCTGTACTTTTTAGCAGCTGTATGCCACAGAGGAAATTCTGTTCTTTTTGAATTTCTTTTTTGTCTTGTCCACAGTGTTCTCTGCTGACACCTGATGCCCGTATCAGGAACTGTCCAGAGCAGAAGAAAATCCACATAGCAAACCTGTGCTGCTCTGGACAGTTCCTGACACGGACAGAGGTGTCAGTAGAGAGCACTGTGGACAAGACAAAAAAAGAAATTCAAAAAGATCAGAATTTCCTCTGTAGCATACAGCTGCTAAAAAGTACAGGAAGGGTAAAGATTTTTTCATATAAGTAATTTACCAATCTGTATAACTTTCTGGCACCAGCTGACTTATAAAGACCAAAAAAAAAAATGTTTTCCACCAGAGTACCCCTTTAAGGACATTACATAAAGTTGGATCAGCCTGTAGTGGGGTTTTCCACTGTGATTTTGAGTGTGACTCCATATCCAGACCTCCATGGGTTAATACATTTGATTTCCATTGATAATTTTTGTGTGATTTTGTTGTCAGCGCATTCATCTATGTAAAGACGAAAGTATTTCATACGATTAGTTCATTCATTCAGATCTAGGACGTGTTATCTCAGTGTTCCCTTGAGAAAGCCAGTGTGAGACTGGTGAAATGTAGTCTTTTGCACATTTTGGAATACATTTACCACTTTTGATTCCAACTACGTGGTGTGCTGCATCTATATGCATATATATATATATATATATATATACTGCAGACACTGTCAGACAGATAGGTGACAGGATGAAGATATCAAACATAACTTTGTTGGTGTTGATGGGTTTGCCCCAATAACAAAGTGTCAAGGAGGTGGAGCTCTTAGCTGTTTAAGTGCTGCAGTATTGCAAAGGAGGTTAGGAAGGGGACCCAGGAGGCAGGCAGGGCTGCAACACTTAAAGGAAATCTGTCATAAGTGTCACCTGCACTAACATGTCGGTACAGACAGGTAGTGCATGTTACATCGATAACAACCATAATTACATGATCCTCTTCCGTGCTCCCGTTTTCCCACTTTCATCCTCCTTATCTTTTGTTTTGGTGCCGACTTGCAGCATGGGTGGAGCTTCCTGACGTCACTGCTGCTGCTTCTCTGCTGGGTCCCGCTGCTAGCAAACAGCTGCGGTGTTGCCAGGAAGCTCCGCCGGTGATCCAAGTCTGCCCCGGGATGATAGATACAGAGGAAGATGGAGGGAAAACGGGAGCACGGAACAGGATCAGGTAAGTATGATTGTCATCAGTGTCGCCTGCACTACCTGTCTGTAGAGATGAGCGAATTTACAGTAAATTCAATTCGTCACAAACTTCTCGGCTCGGCAGTTGATGGCTTATCCTGCATAAATTAGTTCAGCTTTCCGGTGCTCCCGTGGGCTGGAAAAGGTGGATACAGACCTAGGAGACTCTTTCCAAGGACTGTATCCACCTTTTCCAGCCCACCGGAGCACCTGAAAGCTGAACTAATTTATGCAGGATAAGTCATCAACTGCCGAGCCGAGAAGTTCGTGACGAATCTAATTTACTGTAAATTCGCTCATCTCTACCTGTCTGCACTGACAGATTTCCTTTAAGCAGTTTGGCCCCTGCTCCTTGACACTTGAGCCACAGGAGAAAATGATAAATTTATCAACACAATAACAAAAAGGTAGGTTTGCCATAATTGTCCTGTCAGATATCTTACAGTATATGATATATATGAGCTGACAGATTCCCTTTGGGTATGTTTACACATGCTTATTTTGCTGCAGATTTTCTGTTGCAGATTTTGCTACACATTGAAGTTAATGGGTAGCAAAATCAGAGGCAGAATAGGTACAAGTAGTTCTACTGAAGTAGGTTTCAAACCAGTGTTTCCCAACCAGGATAACTCCAGTTGTTGCAAAACTACACCTCACAGCTTATTGGCATGAGAAGTTTTCAGACAAGCAAAGGTCAGCACAGGTGCTGAAGTCAGATTGTCACTGGGAAACAAGAATAGGTGAGAGTGTTTCCCAACCAGGGTGCCTCCGGCTGATGCAAAACTACACCTACCAGCTTATTGGCATGAGAAGTTTTCAGACAAGCAAAGGTCAGCACAGGTGCTGAAGTCAGATTGTCACTGGGAAACAAGAATAGGTGACAGTGTTTCCCAACCAGGGTGCCTCCGGCTGATGCAAAACTACACCTACCAGCTTATTGGCATGAGAAGTTTTCAGACAAGCAAAGATCAGCACAGGTGCTGAAGTCAGATTGTCACTGGGAAACAATAGGTGAGAGTGTTTCACAACCAGGGTGCCTCCAGCTGTTGCAAAACTACAACTCCCAGCATGCCCGGACAGCCGAAGGCTGTCCGGACATGCTGAGAGTTGTAGATTTGCAACAGCTGGAGGCACGCTGGTTGGAAAACACTGTTGTATCACATACATATATATTTGGATGGAAGAGGAGGAATTTATTTTTTATATTTTATTTTTAGGGATGTTGCCAAATCTGACTTGTACTGGAGAATAAATCCTGCCTTGGCCCTGGAGTTATAATAACACGCTTTCGTATATAACCTGTACGGGTAGGTGTTAACGTTCCTGCTAACCTGTCATTTCTGTTTCCTTTTTTAGGGAGATGAAGGACCGATTGGACCACCAGGAGCTCCCGGTCTGGAGGTAGACATTTAAGAGATTTTGTTCTATTTTTTTCGCTCAATTAGCTTGTTTAGTATTTGTCGACATCGACAGGAAATGAAGCATTTTCCTGCTGAATGTTTTCCTAACTTAATATAAAACAGCCGCGCCACCTACAAGACGTGACAGTGGCCAGGATGAAATCAGAGGGTCATTATTTATAGGGCTAAAATAGAGGGCGCTTTATGTCTAGAGGATTGCCGTCATCTGGCCACGTAGATGGTCGCCCCCTTCTCAAAAACCTGTCTACACCCCCCGCCATCCACATGCAGTGCCCCACCTGCTGTCACCAGACGTCTGCCGGTTCTCCGTCACCCTTCTATCTTGGCCGGTTAACAGCTCATCTTTGATTAATAAATCAGGGTAAAAAAATTGGGATTTACCAAAGTCTCCTCTTTCTATAAATGAATTGCAAATGGCGTTTTAAAGTGTAAGGCTGGGTTCACATTGGCGTTCTTCAAATCTGTTCCTCAGATCCGTTGAAATGGAACTGAAATTAATAATTCTCATTGAACTCGATGGAGCATCAGTTTCGCTTAAAGGATAGGGGATAAGTTTTAGATTGTGGCGGGTTTGATCCAAAGGATAGGGGATAAGATGTTAGATCGAGAGGGTCCCACCGCTGGGGACCCTCTGTCATTTGAGGCACGGAGCAAACTCCGCTCCGTGCCAGATGACTGGCGATGCAGGCCGCCACGCCCCCTCCATTCAAGTCAATGTACTAGCCATCACACCCCTCCCATAGACATGAATGGAGGGGGCGTGGCGCGACATCACGAACACGGATGGACGAAAGCGGCGGGACCCCTGCAATGTAACATCTTATCCCCTATCTTTTGGATAGGGGATAAGATGTGTGCAGCGGAGTACCCCTTTAAACGTAAATATATATAAAAAAAAGGGTTAAAAAAAACCTGAACATAAACAGGTAGAAGCAGATGTATAAACGGATTTAAACTGATGGTAACTGTCCGTTATTTTAATAGACCTTTCCAAGAAATCATTTCAACAGATCGTTGGCGTATGTTAAAAAGTACCTTTCACCAAATAAACTTTTCTAAACTACCTCAGGCTATGTTTCCTAACACTCTTCCCACTCTTAAAAAATGTCAGAGCTTTAAAAAGCTGTGTATCATACCTTTATTCTTGCTCACATAGTGCAATCTTCCAGCAGTAGAAAGTGGTCGTTTCCCAGCAGACATGTCATCACTGAAGCCTGCTGGAGGCACCACTTCTGCCCTCACATCTTTGCAGTGCTGTGATGTATAGAAGACCTCAAGCTCTGTGTATGTTTCAGCGAGGCTCTGTGCATATTTTAGTAAGGCTCTGTGCATGTTTCAGTGAGGCTCTGTGCATGTTTCAGTGAGGCTCTGTGCATGTTTCAGTGAGGCTCTGTGCATGTTTCAGTGAGGCTCTGTGCAGCTTTAAGTGAGGCTCTGTGCATGTTTCAGTGAGGCTCTGTGCAGCTTTAAGTGAGGCTCTGTGCATGTTTCAGTGAAGCTCTGTGCAGATTTCAGTGAGGCTCTGTGCAGATTTCAGTGAGGCTCTGTGCAGCTTTCAGTGATGCTCTGTGCAGCTTTCAGTGAGGGTCTGTGCAGCTTTCAGTGAGGCTCTGTGCAGCTTTCAGTGAGGCTCTGTGCATGTTTCAGTGAGGCTCTGTGCATGTTTCAGTGAGGCTCTGTGCCGCTTTAATCAAGCTCAGTTCAGAGAAAGACTTCCTGAGTTTGGTCTCTTGCCAGGCCGATAGGAGACCAAACTCACTGTATTAATTGTGACAGGGAACAGAACAGAGCCACCTAGTGGCCGTTTTTTTTCTCTATATTATTTTAAACATATTTATGTTGATAATTTTAAAAGCACGTGAATGGAAAAGTGTCTGCTAATTACACAAGGAACAATATATTAAACGTTTTATTTGGTGACAGGTACTCTCTAACATCTGTTTAGAATTAGTACAGTTAGGTGACAATAACGGATCTAAGACTATGTTCACACAGCTGTCATGCTCTGACCTGTTCTGAGTCTATTTGTGTTTTTTTTTTTTGTGCCAAATGAACCCTGAATGGGTTGCAGCACGACTGACCCCACCGGGTCCTGACAGATCCCATATAACGTAAATGGGGGCCGTTGGGTGTCCAATATTCTGCAGTAGTTGAGCAGAGAAAAAATATAGGACATGCGGTACTTTTTTTCTCCTGTCCTTCCAATGAGCCAACCGGCGGAGCTTCCTTTTAACGGGATACAACAGCCGTGTGAACAGATGTTCTTAAATACTTTACATCTCCGCTCAACTACTGTAAAATACCGGACACCCTACAGTCCCCATTTAAGTCAGTGGGATCTGTCAGGACCCAGTGGTGTCAATTGTGCCCTGACCCGTTCAGAGTCCTTTTGGCACAAAAAAAGAGCTGACCGACCCTGAACAGGACAGAGCACAGCAGTGTGAATCGCCTTAGGCCGCATTCACATTACGATTTGGGCCTCCGATGCATAGATACAATTTCTAAAGCTCAGATTGGCTGCAATCGTATCTGTGCGGACTAATTCACTTCTGTGGCCGCTATGAAACGGATTGTAGTCAGCTAGTAACAATAGCTACGATTCGGTCATTTTCAGAGCGCATTCTCCTCTTGACTCTGACTGAAAGCCGTGGCAGACCAGGATTTCAAGTCCTAGTCAAGAATCGGATGCGCTCAGAAAATGACCTGATTTAGGAACAGGGTTGCGGATTGGCAATCTGTAAAAAGGTTTGTGATCAGCCCCCTTTAAGGAATCTATACATACCAGTACATAGCGATTTTAGAAATGACCACAGGTCATCCAATGTAAACCGATTGTCTATAATTGTGTCTTACAGAATAATCACACTGTATATTTTATTCATGAAATTGAGTAAATCTTACTTTCCCCCCTGCACTGTGGATGTTTACTCAACATGTTGAAAAAAACACATAGACAGTATAATTATTTTGTGTTAGTTAGGTTGTGTTTTTTTCTATAATTGTTACTTGGATAACATAAAATTCTAACGGGTTCACTTACTTTATCTTGTCACTGTATACCCTACTGTTTATAGGTGAAAGGCCCTATGCATTAATATAGAAGCTGCCACGTAATAATGTCATTTGGAAGTCTCAAAGGTCTATTTGTTTTTATAGGGTTATCCAGGCAGAAAGGGATTCCCAGGTATTCCCGGAGCAGAAGGACTAAAGGTATGAGAGGGTGACTCCTACTACCGCACATGCGCGAATTTCACAGATTACTGCACCTCCTGCATGCGTATCTGAGCCGCACATAATAAATGCAATGTGCAGATTTTTTTTGCAGGTTTTCTGCTGCGTATTTGAAAGTGGGAGGGCTCTTCTCGGCTGTCCGCGGCAGATTTTCCGCGGTGGAATTTACACTGCAGAAAATCCGCCGCGGAAAATCTGCTTCGGACAGCCGAGAAGAGCCCGCCCACTTTCAAATATGCAGGGGAAACCCCGCAAAAAAATCAGCTCGTGTGAACGTACCCTAAAGGACAACTCCAGTATGTAACAATGGATCCCTTATCCTAAGGATAGGGGATAAGTGTCAGATCGCAGGGGTCCGACAGCTGGGACCCCCCACGATCTCCCGCACTACCCCCCGACTCTCTGCATGAATGGGGCGTGTCGACCACCGCACAAAGTCAGCATGCCCCCTCCATGCAGCTCTATGGGAGAGCCGGAGGGCTGCACTCGGGAATCTCTAGCTGCATGGAGGAAGTGTGTCGGCGGCAGCTTCGTGCTATAGTCATCACGCCCCATTCATCCAGCGAGCCGGTTCACTGTGCGGGAGATCGCGGGGGTCCCAGCGGTCGGCCCCACGCCAACTGACACCTATCCTTAGGAAAGGGCAGTGGTCTTCAACCTGCAGACCTCCAGATGTTTCAAAACTACAACTCCCAGCCATCGGCTGTCCGGGCATGCTGGGAGTTGTAGTTTTGAAACATCTGGAGGTCCGCAGGTTGAAGACCACTGGGATAGGGGATAAGATGTTACATCCCGGAGTTCTCCTTTAAGCGCGTTCTTGGATTCTTATTCTCCCTTTACACCTTTGGACACTGAATTAGTAGGAAACAAGAGTCTTTACTACCAATGTGCGCATGCGTTATAGAGAGGAAACGGTAAAAAAAAAGTGTGTGTTTTGAAAAATTTTCTTGCTGGCCCTCTGGCTCCGTGTAACAAAGAGTTTCTTTTCCTTGGCGCTCATTGTTAGTCTGGAAGGTTTGCAACTCTTCAGACCTGGCGCGCGTTCCTGGCGTTACTAGAGGGTGAAGAGAAATGCCACAAACTGACTCAGATATTTTTTTTTTTTTAAACACATCCTATTTCCATATGTGCGACAAGTAAATCCTTACGATGACTTCCAGCTCAGGCCGACAAATTATACCAGTCTGATATAACACAGCGGCGGCCAAAGGCGGATTAGGTCTTCACTTCACGGCTTTTGCATCACATAGGTCCGTCTATGTCTGGCCATGAATCGGACCCTTATGTGGATTTGATATATATATATATATATATATATATATATATATATATATATATATATATTTATATATTTATATATATATATATATTTATATTTATATATATATTTATATATATTTATATTTATATATATTTATATTTATATATATTTATATTTATATATATTTATATATATATATATATATATATATTTATATATATATATTTATATATATATATATATATATATTTATATATATATATTTATATATATATATATATATATATATATTTATATATATATATATATATTTATATATATATTTATATTTATATATATATTTTTTTATTATTATTTATTTATTTCATATTTTTCATTCAAATTTTTTTTTATATCAATTAGTATAAATTTCTATGTTCTATTTTAAGAGGTCTTAATCACTGTTCCTTTTCATGAAATTTTTTTTTTCTTCCTATTTTGTTCTATTTCCTGAAAGAGCGCAACTCTTAAGTTGTATCTGGTATTACAGCTCAGCAGTGTGTACTTGAATGGGGGCTAGGCTGTAATATTAGACCAGCATTTCCCCACCAGTGTTCCTCCAGCTGTTGCAAAAACTATAACTTCCAGCATGCCCGGACAGCCAATGGCTGTCCGGGCATGCTGAGAGTTGTAGTCTTGCAACAGCTGGAGGCTCACTGGTTGGAAAGCACTCTATTAGACTCCATGGAATCGTATACATGTTCTTTTAAAGGAGTGTATTTATTTTCCGGATTTATTTATGTAACGCAAAAAAAAAATTTGGTATACAAATTTCAATGATACATTCTATGTCACTATTTTCAAGATCTCTGTTTGCAGTCAGTGAATGATGTTCCAACCATGCCCCCTTTTATTTTTTTCCTTCTTCACATCAGGCACACTTGGCTAAGTTGTATGTTTATATGAATGGGAAGATTGTTTAGCTCCGTTATTTGTCACTTTAAAGGTGTACCCCAGTTTAGGAAAATGTATCCTCTAAGGTCGGACCCCCTAAAGGTCAGACCCTTTGTGATCAGACCCTTATCCTTTATCCTTTGGATAGGGAATACTTCTTCCTAAACTGGAGTAATCCTTTAACAGACTCTGCAACAGAACTCCCGAAAGGAGCTCGGATGCAGGTGTGAACTCAGCCTTAGGGTTTGTTCACATGAGTGGATTTATTTGTGGGTTTCCCGCTGTCTGCTTGAAAGGGGACGGGCTCTACCTTTCGGCTGGAGAATTTCCGAAGCAGAAAATCCGCCGCAAGCCCATTGAAGTAAATAGGGTCTGTGGCGGATTATCTGCAGCGGAAATTCCGCAGCCAAAAGTCTGCTGCGGACAGCCGGCCCCCTTTCAAACACTGGAAACCTGGAAATAAATCCGCTCATGTGAACAAACCCTAAGGCTGAGTTCACACCTGCATCGGATTTCCTTTCGGGAGTTCTGTTGTAGAGTCTGTTAAAGGATTACTCCAGTTTAGGAAGAAGTATTCCCTATCCAAAGGGGTGTTGCGACCCATAGTGTGCCTCCAGCTGTTGCCACACCTTGCCCCGCCCCCTGGCCTGCTCACAGCGCCATTCAGACGCTCCGAGCAGCCATACAGGGGCCTGCTAGTCGCTGAGTACACTGCGCATGCGGATTGCCTCTGTGAGCAGGCCAGGGGGCGGGGCGAGGCGGGGGATGACAACAGCTGGAGGCACACTATGGGTCGGGTCACTGGCAGATCCGCAGCGTAAAATACGCTGCGGATCCGTTACGTGTGACCCTACCCTTAAAGTGACAAATAACGGAACTAAACAGACCCTTTGCACAACTGACACCAACTGCTGTCCAGGCATGCTGGGAATTGTAGTTTTGCAACAACTGGAGGCATCCTGGTTGGAATTGAAAGCAATTGTCTTAAGGCTGAGAGGCTAGCACCCTGTTTTGTACCCTATTTTACGAGTAACGATAGACACTCCTGTAGCTACAGTAGCACAACCCACAGATATGGATCACAGTGCTGCATTTGGGAGACCCCCTTTTTTCTGGGGGGGGGTTTGGGGGGTTCCCTGGCTCATTCAGTGACAGCAGGAAGAAATCTTGAAAATTGTGAGTTTTTTTTTTTTTACTTTAACTTAAAAAAAGCACTCCGGGAATCTTTTTTGCTTATATACTGCAGCATTGGTTATTATTAGAGAAAAATGTGGAGGTTTGTGTGTATGCTTTGTGCATACCTCCTTCTGCTGATGTGGCAGGCATGAGATAGGTTCCATTTTGCTTTGAAAATGCACCATGATGTGTGTTCTGTGATGCAGCCTATATTTCCCCATGAGTTATCTGGTTGAGGGTCAGGTGTTAAACAATCCAGCTCATCTCATTAGGCTGCTGGTGTTGGAGATCACTAAGGTGAAATGCACATACTGTGCAGTTCTGATGCATTTTCATACTAAAAATGAGTTGCTATGAGGAACCAGTGACCTATAATCCCAATTGAGGTGTTTCATGAAGATTTAGCATCTTTAGATGTTAGCAGTAATATACAGATAGAGCTGGAGGGGAGGTGTATAACTTCTATATATCCTGATCCCATAGAGAATAGCAGCAGTATACAGATAGAGCTGGAGGGGAGGTGTATAACTACTATATATCCTGATCCCATAGGGATAGCAGCAGCATTATACAGATAGAGCTGGAGGGGAGGTGTATAACTACTATATATCCTGATCCCATAGGGATAGCAGCAGCATTATACAGATAGAGCTGGAGGGGAGGTGTATAACTACTATATATCCTGATCCCATAGATGTAGCGGCAGTATACAGATAGAACGGAAAAGGAGGTGTATAACTACTATATATCCTGATCCCATTGGGATAGCAGCAGTAGTATGCAGATAGAGCTGTAGGGAGGTGTATAACTACTATATATTCTTATTCCATAGAGATAGCAGCAGTATACAGATAGAGCTGGAGGGGAGGTGTATAACTACTATATATACTGATCCCATAGAAATAGCAGATGGAGCTGGGAGGGATGCGCTGCTAGGGGGATCTGTAGGTGATCATGTCATCCTGTATTCTACAGGAAGTCAAGAGTCTGACATCCTGTTGTAACTAGAGATGAGCGAACTTACAGTAAATTCGATTCGTCACGAACTTCTCGGCTCGGCAGTTGATGACTTTTTCGGCATAAATTAGTTCAGCTTTCAGGTGCTCCGATGGGCTGGAAAAGGTGGATACAGTCCTAGGAGACTCTTTCCTAGGACTGTATCCACCTTTTCCAGCCCACCGGAGCACCTGAAAGCTGAACTAATTTATGCAGGAGAAGTCATCAACTGCCGAGCCGAGAAGTTCGCGACGAATCAAATTTACTGTAAGTTCGCTCATCTCTAGTTGTAACCATTAAGCACTGGAAGATTTAGAGAGTCATGCTAGTGATCACATGACCAAAGTACACAAGGCTGCAGCTGCGCTTCAATAAAACAAATGGCGCTGTAGGACTAGATATGGTGAGTGTGCTTGATATGGACAAAAAGAAGGAAAATGTTATATACTATATAGTATATATACCACTGTTTACCAACCAGGGTGCCTCCAGGTATTTCAAAACTAAAACTCCCAGCATGCCTGGACAGCCGAAGGCTGTCCAGGCATGCTGGGAGTTGTAGTTTTGAAACAGCTGGAGGCACCCTGGTTGGAAAACGGTGTTATATACGCTCTATGTAGTCAAAATATGCGTCTTTACTTCTTCTAACATAAATTGGGAATATTCTAATGCTATGAATTCCCTCCCCCAGTAAGAGCCTGCACTTTTGCGAATGTACTTTTTGCCAGCACCACCTGGACTTCCATGTTGTTTGCATAATAGGCTTCATTCAGATGCGAATAAAAAAAATGTGAGAACCGAGCTTTACGAGTGACTATGTCTTCCTGTCTTTTTTTTTCCTTACGACTTCAGGGTGAGCCAGGAAACACAGGAAGAGCCGGGAAGATCGGTGAACAGGTGTTGTAAATAGTTTTTCTGCCTGGGAATATTTTTAGGTCTGAGTAAGGCGCGTACCTCCACCAAGCTGCGCTAAGATTGTCACCATCTCCAATATGGGTGGCCACCGACCGACGGAGATACAGGAAGCGCGTTCCATACGGACTGCTTCCATATCTGGCTTGTGTGAGAACTCCGTCTCCAGCCAGCGTATCTCCGAAACACAAGGCCTTTCTCATGCTGTTATATAACCTGGAGTCATTAATCCGCGCTTCCAAATCCCGTCCAATATTTACACGTCCCTGTAAGAACTCAGCAAGACAGAAACCATTAACCTAGACGCCAATAACAATATTACATTCTTTACTTTCAAAATATCTTAATGCTAAGTCAACTTTCTGGAAAAATACTTTATGGGGAGATATTTTCCCAGGAAAATGTTTTTTTTTAGCATAATTACTACCCTTATTTACCTCCCATTGGACGGACGGGAGGGGGGCAAATACTTTTTAATCCTATTTAAAAAAAAAAAGCTAGATATTCCTATGCAAGTCTGTCTGTAAGTAAATTGCTGTGTCTCTCCATTTGGAGCCATCATGTTTGGCCCGCATGTTGTAGGACTGGCGTTTCTTGCGCCAATCTTAGAAAAAAGATTTTTTGGGAAAAGTGCACGCCTGCTACTAAAGTTAGCACAATTGGGCTTATTCAAATGTCCTAAAATAAAACCTGCTCCAACTGTGTGCAGGCGTAGATTGGTGCCAAAATGGGCACCATTTTCTGACTATAATAAATCATTCTAACGTTGCGGCTGCCGTGTGTGGCCGAAACCGTGCATATATATATGGTGGCCAGTGGCTGCACTCTTGGAGGTGGTTTCAGCTGCAACCGTAAAATTTTAGACCAGGCCTACTACTGCATATACAATAGTGAAGAACAAACGGGGCACTCACAAGGTGAACATCCACTTCTAATCTATTTTCCGGCTAATTGGAAACATACACATGGATATGGCGGTCCGGGTATTCATATAGATATGCCACCTGCGGGGTGCATACAAAGAAACTGAAGTATCATAGTAACTTAGAAAAAGAAAGGTAGTATGCACTCACCGTTAGGCTATGGCTGTCATTCATCGGAGTCCGGGGACATCGGTGGAATTGGCGTCTTCAAGGAGCGCTCGGAGGCTACACCGGTAGTTTCGCGGGATCTACCCACTTCATCCGGCCTCTCAGAGGCCGGATGAAGTGGGTAGATCCCGCGAAACTACCGGGACAGTTCCTGATACGGGCATCAGGTGTCAGCAGAGAGCACTGTGGACAAGATACAAAAGAAATTCAAAAAGAAAATAATTTTCTCTGTAGCATACAGCTGCTAAAAAGTACTGGAAGGGTAAAGATTTTTTTTTAACAGGAGTCATTTACAAATCTGTTTAACTTTCTGGCACCAGTTGATTTAAAAAAAAAAAAAAGGTTTCCACTGGAGTACCCCTTTAATATTGATTGCAAGATATGTGCTATTGCTAGTTATAGCTCTGCCTCCCCACTTCCATAGATATGGGCCCTCATGAAGTTTCTTTTTGTCTTTTCATACTATATTGTAAAGTTGATAAAAGGGTGCAGGCTCCGGAACACCCCCTTACCAATGACCATGCCCCCCCCTTCCCCCCCAACTTTCCTCCCAGTTCAGCTGTGGATCTACTATTAATGTCCATGTCCCGACCAATATATGTGGACAATTATATGGATTGCACACGGGATAAGATTTTGTGGGACCCACACACTATTCGGGGGACGTGATGAATAGACAATTTTATAATATGTTGATATATCTTCCATCCAGGGTCTTCCAGGATTTATTGGTCCTGTGGGGGAGACAGGAATTCCAGGTGAAAAGGTAAAGATACGAAGACAGGAGACGCTAATATTATCTTATTATTGATGAATTGTAGCTTTTTATGTTATTTTAGATATATATAAACTGTAACAGTTACCTTTTGTATGGATTTTATTACGTTTTCAGGGAGACCGAGGCAGTACTGGGGCTCCAGGACCTCCAGGAGAGAAGGGATCACTGGTAAGACTCAATCTATTACTGAAGCTTTTAGAATGATATTATATCAGCAAATCTATAGACGTTTATATATGTATAGGATATGTAGACGGTTGTGTGGTGCTGAACGTGCGCGTGTTATGTAAACCTCCGTCCGAAGCAGAGTTCAGAAGGTTCACGGTTGCCAACGTATAGCTGAGCGTAATTGCTTTCAGGTTTACATCTAGTAACCACAAGTGCATGCTGGTAAATTCACACGTGCGGGTCACCGCCGTTCACCGCTGTCATTCTTTCCCGGTAGCCACGTGCCCGATGGGGTTCAAAGGGCGCCTGCCTGCGTGTTTGGATAGCTCTTGCCTCGTGTGTTTGGCTTTCTCTGTTTTCTTTAGGGGAGTGTATTTTTCTAGTGCGGTCAGATACCTGTACGGCCTGACGTCTGCACCGCAGGAGGATTACAGTGGCTTCTGTTTACCGTAATTGCCGGGGCTTCTTACCCCCGCCCTGTCTGTTTATGTGTACTACGACCAGGTATTTCCTGCGTGCACAAGGCTTCCACTGAAATGCACTATTTAAAGCCCCGCTTGGATGAGCCACAGGGTGTTTTTAAAAAAAAAATAAAAAAAATAAATCTGTCCGCCGAATTGACACAGTGAATGTTCCTATTTCACGAAATAGACTTACTTCTCCATCAGAAGCCTTGTTGTCGGAGGAAGCCCTTAGGCAGTCTCTGTGCTTGGAGTGAAATGGAAAGTGCGGCCGCATACTCTGCCTTGGAAAATCCTATTCAGTGCCGGAACAGACTACAAAGTTATATCTGATTTGTTCAAAAACTATTAAAAAAGTTGAAAAAAAAAAAAATATATATATATATTAGAGCAGCGGATATATTGTAAATGCACTGGACATAATGCAGTATTGAGCAACTACAGGAGTTTAAATCATAATAAGGATGCAAAGTTGCTGAATCGAATCCGTTTTCCAACCAGGATGTCTCCAGCTGTTGCTAAACTACAACTCCCAGCATGGCCGCACAGCCTTCGGCTGTGCGGCCATGCTAGGAGTTGTAGTTTTGCAACAGCTGGAGGCACCCTGGTTAGAAAACACTGCTCTAGGCAGACTGACTCTCACCTATTCTTGTTGTCAGTGACAATTTGACTTCAGCACCTGTGCTGATCTGGGCCCGTATGAAAAGCTTCCCATGACAATAAGCACTGCAGAATGTCACCCTACTGTGACCTTAGCATTCTGGAAACCTTACAGTAAATGTTCAGTTTTCCCTACAGTAGCACCACCTGAGATGCTGGGGCATGTTGGGAGTTGTAGTTTTGCAACAGCTGGAGACACCGATCTAGTCTATAACTAACTAAATAAGGTTTTTTGATGATAAGTTTTGTTTAGTATGCAGAACAGGCTTAACCTATTGCTATAGCATACTCTGGCAGATTTGTTCTTAAAGGTGTACTCCGGCGCTTAGACATCTTATCCAAAGGATAGGGGATAATATGCCTGATCGTGGGGGTCCTGCCGCTGGGGACCCCCGTGATCTTGCACGCCGCACCCCATTAAAATCAGTCACCGGAGCTTGTTTCCCCCTTTGGATAGGGGATAAGATGTCTAAGCATCAGAGTACCCCTTTAAACTATTAAAAAGTAAGGATAAAACTAGACAAACTGGGTGTTTTTTCTTACATATAATGGGCACAAATTGATAGAGCAGCAGATATATTGTAAATGCACTGGACATAATGCAGTATCGATCCAATACAAGAATTTAAATGACTTTTAAGGATGCTAAATTTAGTCCATTGTTTCCCATCCAGGGTGCCCCTGGCTGTTGCAGAACTACAACACCTGGTTTGCGAGGACAGCCTTCGGCAACAACCGGAGGCACCCTGGTTGGAAAACACTGCTCTAGACAGACCGACTCTCACCTATTTTTGTTGCCTAGTGATAATCTGGCTTCAGCACCTGTGCTGAACTGGGCTTATCTAGAAAGCTTCCCAATACAATAAGCACTGCAATGTGTCA
The DNA here is from genome assembly GCF_029499605.1 of Hyla sarda. Taxonomy (NCBI): domain Eukaryota; kingdom Metazoa; phylum Chordata; class Amphibia; order Anura; family Hylidae; genus Hyla; species Hyla sarda. The sequence goes on from NC_079197.1 coordinate 16,791,793, forward strand.
CCCTGCTGGAACCTCAGTGATCAGCTGCAATCTGTTATGAAACATTGCAGTAAATGTTCGGTTTCCCTACAGTATCACCACCTGAGATGCTGGGGCATGCTGGGAGTTGTAGTTTTGCAACAGCTGGAGGCACCCTGGTTGGAGAAATACACAGATCTAGTCTGTAACCAACTACATTAGGTTTTTCATGATACATTTTGTGAAGTCTTCTGACCAGGCATACCCTATTGCTATAGCCACAGGACACCCTGCATCGCCTAGCAGACGGCTGCTCCAACTACACTACGTAATATCGGAAAACAGAACGCTGATCCAGAACTCAGAAACATGTCTGTGATCATGGTAAAACAGAACCCACAGTAGTGTCCATAATGTGATAGCGGTACTTTTTTTTTTTTTTTGTGCTTCGGCCACAACATAACACATGGTTACTTTGACCGCCATGGAATAAAATGTTATAATGTGACACAGTAAGAAAAATAAAAAAAGGAAGAAAAATAATAACCAGCTCACCACACCATGGAGTCACTTGACCACAATGTAATCATATCCAGAGAAATGTAACCCAGCAACATGACCATGACTAAGCATGCATGAGGCATGGGAAACCCGTCGGGGATAGGCATGCATTTTTTTTAATACTTTTCATATGGATAAATAAAGGATCTCTATTTGTTCCACAATAACTGTAGCTGGATTACTTTTCTTTAGATCACAAGACATAGAGCGAAATGTCCATGCCTATTGCACAGGATTGATAACCTTTACTTTACTTCTATAGATTTACACAATCTGAGCTACATCTAAGCTTATCTAATCCTTCTATACAATTTCAGGGTCACACCGGCAATCCCGGACCACCAGGTCCTCCTGGTCCTCCAGGACCACCGGTAAGTAGTTGTTCCAATCAGTCATGGGTTTATTTTGTTTATGGTGATATCCAGTGGAGATGATCTAGTTGGATGTTTCCCCAGGCAGGTCAGTCATGTTATTTACAGACTTACTCTAACTTTAAAGGATGTAAAGTTACTAAATCTAGTCCATTGTTTCTCAGCCAGGGTGCCTTCAGCTGTTGCAAAAAAAAAAAACTTTATAGTTTTGCATCATCTGGAGGCACCCTGGTTGGAAAACATTTAGGAAGACAGACTCTCAGCTATTTTTTTTGCCCATTGACAATCTGACTTCAGCACCTGTGCTGATCTGGACAGCTTCCCATGACAATGAGCACTGAAAAGTGTCACCCTGTCTCCATAAACTACATATTCAAGCTTCTCAGATAGTCGGTCCGGTCAGTTATGGATCTCTTTTGTTTATGGTGATATCCAGTGGAGATGATCTAGTTGGGTGTTTCCCCAGGTAGGTCAGTCATGTTATATACAGACTTACTATCTTTGGCAAACATCAATACCCAACGGTAAGTTCACAAGCAATAGATTTTCTGCAGAAATTTACGTACTCTGCCCCTAGACATCTCATCCCCTATCCAAAGAATAGGTGATAAGATGTCTGATTGCGGAGGTCCCCCTCGATCTCCCTGCTGCACCCTGCGTTCGTCTAGAGCGTCTGGTGCAGCACTGGCGGCTCATGACGTCACCGCCACGCCCTCTCAATGCAAGTCTATGGGAGGGGGCGTGACGACTGTCACGCCCCCTCCAATAGACTTGCATTGAGGGGCCATGGCTGTGACGTCACGAACGGGGGTCACCATCACGAGCCTCCGCCCCGCATCTCCAGTCATATGGCACGGAGTGAAGTTCGCTCCATGCATCTGATGTCTGGAGTGCTGCGGGGGGTCCCCAGCGATCAGACATCTTATCCCCTATCCTTTGGACAGGGGATACGATGTCTAGGGGCAGAGTACCCCTTTAAATCCCAAACAAATTAATGATGAAGTCTCAGAAATATTTGCACCACATGAATATGTCTTTATAATCCGCCAGCGTCAGTTTCCGTTATGTACTCTACTGTCTGTGGGCCAATGTGTACATTTGTTTCAGTGCATTTTATCAATCCTTTCTCATATATGTTGTTCTCATGTGTTATACCAGGGTGTACCCGGATCACGTGGGGCTACAGGTATCCGAGGTCCAAAAGGCCGAAGGGTAAGTGACGGCAACATTTTGTATTATGTTTACATACACTCGCCTTTGGGTTTCGATATATAACACACATGTACTGATGGGTAAATCATGGCGGCATTCAACACTTTCCCAATGTTTTAGCCCTACATAAGGATCTTTGTACTTAAAGGAGAACTCCAGAATATCAAAATTATCCTCCATACTGCCGGCAGTAAAAAAAATAGATACAATAGATAAAATAAAAAGATTCCTTCTCTTCCCATGGTGCCTCCGGTAACCCACTCCGGTCTCCGCAGCGATCCTCTTCCTGGTTGCTGGTGGTCGGCGCATCATACTGCACTCAGCCAATCACCAGCCATGGGGAAGTCCCGATTCGGCTGGCGATAGGCTGAGCGGCAGTGTGACGTTTTCGGCCCCGGCAGCAGGTGCCGGTGTAGTGAAGAATTTTGTGTCTTGAAGCGTTCTCACACGGCCAATCAGCCTATCACCCGGCCGAGTCAGGACTTCGCCGCGGCCGGTGATTGGCTGAGTGCAGTATGACTCGCCGGCAACCAGGCAGAGGATCGTAGCGGAGACCGGAGACGGTTACCGGAGGCAGCGAAGGAAGGTATGAAGGTATGTATCTATTTTTTTTTTTTTACTGCCGGCAGTATGGGGGACAATTTTTGTATTCTGGTGTTCCCCTTTAACATCTCTTAAAGGAGAACTCCAGCCAAAACTAACTTATCCTCTATCCACAGGATAGGGGATAAGTAGCTGATGAATGGAGCGCATGTCGTCTACCGGGAGACAACACGCGCTCCTCACTGACCGTCCCAGTGGTAAGACCCCCTGCAATTTCCAGAATGAGACCCCGGCTGTCAGTGAGGAGTGCGTTTTGTCTACCGGTAGATGGCACACGCTCCATTCATTTCTATGGGAGCACTGGTCATGCCCGAGTGCTGTACTCGGGTCTTTTCGGTGCTCCCAAAGAAATGAGACACGTCCTATTTCCGAAATCGCGGGGGGTCCCTGTGGGACCCCCCGCGATCAGCTACTTATCCCCTGTCGTGTGAGTAGGGGATAAGTTCATTTTGGCTGGAGTTCTCCTTTAGGGTACATTCACACGTACGCAGATTTGATGCGCAGGATTTGATGCGCAGGATTTTCTGCTGCAGATTTAAATGTGAACTAAATGACTGAGCACAGCTTCGGCAGTTACAAATCCTGCGCATCAAATCTGCGCAGGATCCTGTATGTGTGAACGTACCCTTAAAGGGGTATTCCAGGAAAAAACTTTCTTTCATATATCAACTGGCTCCAGAAAGTTAAACAGATTTGTAAATTACTTCTATTAAAAAATCTTAATCCTTCCAATAATTATCAGCTGCTGAAGTTGAGTTGTTCTTTTCTGTCTGGCAACAGTGCTCTCTGCTGACATCTCTGCTTGTCTCGGGAACTGCACAGAGTAGCAGAGGTTTGCTATGGGGATTTGCTTCTACTCTGGACAGTTCCCGAGACATGTGTCATCAGAGAGCACTTACACAGAAAATAGCAACCTTAACTTCAGAAGCTGATAAGTCCTGAAAGGATTAAGATTTTTTTATAGAAGTAATTTACAAATCTGTTTAACTTTCTGGAGCCAGATGATACATAAAAAAAAGTTTTTTTCCTGGATAACACCTTTAATGCAGTTTGGATGCATTGTATTGATACTTTGACCTCTTCAGGATCCACTCCTGGTTATTTTAGTTGATTTTTGTATGGAAGGTCCATTATAATGGGCTGAAGATTGATGGAGTGGGGGCGATGGGCAGACTTCTGATGTCTTAACGTGATCTTCCGAATGGGTTATCTCTGGTTATATAGAGATTATAGTTGGACTCTATGGTCATTGGTGGATAATTGACTGATAATATAATAGTCATTTTTCGCTTTCTTCATCCAGAAACCTCATTTCTGGGTCCTGGGAATTTTGTTCCTCGGTAAAGATTTTGTAAGAGTGTAAAAACATTGCTGACCACATACATGACAGGTCTTTACCGCCACCCCCACCCCCACTTTCCGTGACTACGTGAGTCATCACTGCACACTTCAGCTACTTTGGATAAAACTTGTGATTGGAAAAAAACATGGTGAAAATGAGACCCAAAAAATCTGCGAAAAAGGACAGCTTGTATTTAGATGGTCTGGCACGTAGGAAACTGATGGGATTACAGGCATTTCGGGGTGGATGGCGATACGGCCAATTTTCATGTGATACTTATGAAGCGAGACCATATTAAATAGGGTGTGGGTTCCTACGACTCGCCCAAATTGCCCTGTTTGTCGCTGTGTCTGGGAATATCCAAACATCGCTTCTAATTTCCTATTACAAACACTTGTAAAATTTGGGTGGGAGGGAAAGTGGCTATGTTGTGTTTTTTACATTTTTTTTTATTAATAATAATAAAAAAATAAAAAACTGGAAAAAAATATATAATATATATATTTTATATATATATTCATAGATATATATATATATATATATAATTTTTTTTGTATGGGAGGGAAAGATGGTGGCTATGTTGTGTTTTTTTATTTATTAATAATTATAATTAAAAAAATAGAAAACTGAAAAAATATATAATATACGGTATATATTTTATATATATATTCATAGATATATATATATATATATATATATATATATATATATATATATAATATATATATATATAATTTTTTTGGGATGGGAGGGAAAGATGGTGGTTATGTTGTGTTTTTTTTTTATTTTTTATTAATAATAATTTTAAAAAAATAGAAAACGGAAAAAATATATTATATATATATATATATATATATATATATATTTTTTTTTTTTTACTTGACCTTTATTTACTACATTTATACATAGATCCCTATGGACTGAGCCCATGTCTACAGAGTAGTGTCCAGCAGAGTCCGTTTAACATAAGTGATGTGGTAGTCCAGGCATATGCGTGAAACGGATCCATAGACCCCATTATTACCCAACAGAGGCCAAAAGGTGATCATTTTGGCCTCCATTTAGGTAAGTGGTCTCAAACTGTGGCCCTCCAGATGTTGCAAAACTTTAACTCCCAGCATGCCCAGACAGCCGTTGGCTGTCTGGGCATGCTGGAAGTTGAAGTTTTGCAACATCTGGAGGGCCATAGTTTTAGACCACTGATCTAGGTGGTATCGGTTGGGTTTGTTAGTTGGAATAGCGCAGAGTTCTACACTATTTAATTGGGCTGGATACATTAAAAAAAGATAAGAAATACGGCGAGGTATACGTTTTTGTTTCAACAGGGGACGCTATGTATGACAGATGCCGCTACAGTACACATATACATCGGGAAATCCTCCCCTGAGGCCGCTACATTACACATATACATCAGGAAGTCCCCCCCTGAGTCCGCTACATTACACATATACATCAGGAAGTCCCCCCTGATGCCGCTACATTACACATATACATCAGGAAGTCCCCCCTGATGCCGCTACATTGCACAAATACATCAGGAAGTCCCCCCTGATGCCGCTACATTGCACAAATACATCAGGAAGTCCCCCCTGATGCCGCTACATTGCACATATACATCAGGAAGTCCCCCCCCCCCCCCCCCGATGCCGCTACATTACACATATACATCAGGAAGTCCCCCCTGATGCCGCTACATTACACATATACATCAGGAAGTCCCCCCCCTGAGGCCGCTACATTACACATATACATCAGGAAGTCCCCCCTGAGGCCGCTACATTACACATATACATCAGGAAGTCCCCCCCTGAGGCCGCTACATTACACATATACATCAGAAAGTCCCCCCTGAGGCCGCTACATTACACATATACATCAGAAAGTCCCCCCTGAGGCCGCTACATTGCACATATACATCAGGAAGTCCCCCCTGAGGCCGCTACATTACATATATACATCAGGAAGTCCCCCCTGAGGCTGCTACATTACACATATACATCAGGAAGTCCCCCCTGAGGCCGCTACATTACATATATACATCAGGAAGTCCCCCCTGAGGCCGCTACATTGCACATATACATCAGGAAGTCCCCCCTGAGGCCGCTACATTACACATATACATCAGGAAGTCCCCCCTGAGGCCGCTACATTACATATATACATCAGGAAGTCCCCCCTGAGGCCACTACATTACACATATACATCAGGAAGTCCCCCCTGATGCCGCTACATTGCACATATACATCAGGAAGTCCCCCCTGAGGCCGCTACATTACACATATACATCAGGAAGTCCCCCCTGATGCCGCTACATTGCACATATACATCAGGAAGTCCCCCCTGAGGCCGCTACATTACACATATACATCAGCAAGTCCCCCCTGATGCCGCTACATTACACAAATACATCAGGAAGTCCCCCCTGATGCCGCTACATTGCACATATACATCAGGAAGTCCCCCCTGCCCGTCCTGCCGGACGCTGCTAAAGCAATGTAAATAAAACCAGCTGACTACTTGCAGGGATCTTTTGAGCATCATCATCATCCGTTGCGTTCAGTTATGATTCTAATAAATTATTCGGACGGCACAAATGTTTCCCACATATGGCAGACGTTAAAATTGTTACATTGAAGTCTACGGATGACAACTAATGGCATCTGTTAGTGTCCGTTATTTGTATAGTGCGTTATTATCCGTTATTGCTACCGAGCATGCTCATTAAAGCCTCACAGCCAGGAAGTCCCATTTAAAAGGGGAGGGGTTAAAATTAGCAAACAATAACAGGTCATAAGGATAAAATAACGTATCTTAATGATGATCAATGTCTGTTATTTTAACAGAATGTCCATTAAAGTAACGGACCTTGGCTATCCATTATGATCTGTTGTGATCAGCTTTTAAGGCCCCTTTTACATTGACATTGTGCCCCATCGGAGAACGTCAGGCACATTTTTTGTTACTCCGCTCCCCAGCGTCTGGAACTCAATGTTCTGAACGCTGGTGTGCGGGCTTCCGTGTTCGCCCGCCCCCTCGTGATGTCATGCCCCGCCCCATGATGTCACGTCCCGCCCCCTCAATGAAAGTCTATGGGAAGGGGGTGCGAAGGCCGTCACGCCCCTCTCATAGACTTGCAGTGAGGGGGTGGGATGCTGGGGAGCGGAGTAACCCTTTAAAGGGGTGTTCCAGTGAAAAGCAATTTTTTTCATATCAACTGGCTCCGGAAAGTTAAGCAGATTTGTAAATTAGTTCTATTAAAATATCTTAATCCTACCAGTACTTATCAGCTGCTGAAGTTGAGTTGTTCTTTTCTGCTGACACCTCTGTCTGTCTCAGGAACTGTCCAGAGCAGGAGAGGTTTGCTATGGAGATTTGCTTCTACTCTGGACAGTTCCTGAGACAGACAGAGGTGTCAGGAGAGAGCACTGTTGTCAGACAGAAAAGAACAACTCATCTTCCGTAGCTTATAAGTACTGGAAGGATTAAGTTTTTTTAATAGAAGTAATTTACAAATTTGTTTAACTTTCTGGAGCCAGTTGTTATGAAAAAAATTGTTTTTCACCGGAATATCCCTTTAACGGACGTTCTGATTGACGGGAAGCAACGGGTCACGACAGATCCCATTTACTGTTATGGGGTCCGTCGGGCGTCGTTGTTTTTCAACAGGAGTAGCGGGAGGAAAAAACGTTGCATGATGTATTTTTCCTACCGCTATTCTCCCCGGCTTCCCCGACGGACGTCACACTGCCGTGTCTGAATGAAGTGTGAAAGAAGCCTTATCCGTTTATTCATGAGCCGTTATTGATGAATAAAGGGGCAGTAACGGGCATGATCATGAGTCCACTCATTTCGTCTTTGCTGCACAGTGATCGAATCTGAACCAGAGCTTTATGTAGAGTTCATTGACCCCCATGGAGTCTCACCCGGCAGTTTATAGGGGGGCTTTGCTTGTAAGCTTGTTCAATCCTAATGTTACATGCTTCCTGATGGTTTGGGTTGTAGTCCTCATATATTGCTATTTCATGGTTAGCTTGCTTTTTGCAATTTTTGTGCTACCAGTTTGTAGTAACTATGGGTATTTAGCAGCTACGAGCTCATAGTACACAAATAATTATCCTAGTTTTTGCAGAAAAGAAAAAACATTAGAATACTCTAAAGCAAACTTCTTTTTTTTAACAAGCCTAAATACAACATAGTTATGGGAATCTATCAGCTGACTGGCTGGTATTAGCTGTAATGTAATTGTTAAAGGAAACATTTTTTTGGGGACGATAATGTGGAGATCCCCCAATATACAAATCAATAGTAGTTATATATACACACACATTGGTCCCTCAAGTTACAATATTAATTGGTTCCAGGACGACCATTGTATGTTGAGACCATAACTCTATGGAAACCTGGTAATTGGTTCTGAAGCCCCAAAATGTCATCCAAAAATAGGAAAAGGTGAGGATTAAAGAAAAATAAGTAGATAACTAATATAGATAAAGCAAATCCTTCCATATAAAAGTAAGAAAGAGCTGCTGGGAGCTGTAATCACTGTCTAGGTCAGTGTTTCCCAACCAGGGTGCCTCCAGCTGTTGCAAAACTACAAGTTTGTTTTGCAACAACTGGAGGCACCCTGGTTGGGAAACAATGGTTTATGTAGAGGACAGGAGCTTCTTCAGGGTCCTATACAGTACACAGTGTCCTAAAAAAGTAACATGGAGCCGCCCTCACCTGGTGTCCAAAGGAGCAGCTAACCCTGGCACAGGTAAGGATTAGTACAGAACTTGTAGTTCCTCCCTGCACTGTAGGGGGTGCTACCAGACACCAGTCAGTGCATGCACTTCAGTAATAAAGGTAAAGAGTACAGAACGTGTAATACCTCCCTGTACTGTAGGGGGCGCTATCAGACACCAGTCAGTGCATGCACTTCAGTAATACAGGTAAAGAGTAGTACAGAACATGTAATTCCTCCCTGTACTGTAGGGGGCGCTACCAGACACCAGTCAGTGCATACACTTCAGCAATAGAGGTGATTTATCAGTAAAATGCCCATTCTGATTGGTCAGTTCCTCCAGTTGTGACACGTTTCACAGATCTGGACTGTCCGTAGCATTGTATGTTGAGTCTGGTTTCAAGTTACGATGGTCCATAAAAAAACATTGTATGTTGAAACTATTGTATGTTGAGGCCATTGTAAGTTGAGGGATCACTGTGTGTGTATATATATATATATATATATATATGTATATACATACATTCACGCAGTGGAAACAGAGGACATCACATGACCCTACTACTGTGAAAGCTACCATCTGAAATGCCACTTAAAAAAAACCATACAGAAAACAGAGGCTCTGGATATTGATTAAAGATACTTTATGATAGGTTCCACATTGTAGAGTTAAATTAACCCTAACCCATCCCTTATGTGAGGATAGGGGGGGGGGGGGGGTTCTCTGACGTCCTATTGTTACACTATGCAAGTCTATGGGACTTACGGTTCATCTCTTGATCATGTTATTCTCAGGCTGCAGAGATTGGCCGGGACTTTTAAACATCCTACTGTCTGTCAGACAGGTGCAGAGAATAGTTAGTGCAGGGGGCGGAATAGAAGGGCGGACAGGAAGGCGAGAGATGGGTACAGAATAGGAGGATGGGTTATGGGGACGAGATAGGAGGGAGATGTATAGGAACGGGATAGGAGGACGAGATATAAAGTTGGATATGAGGTTGAGTATGAGAACGAGAACGTCATTGTAGCTTTTCCTCTTCCACAAGGTTCAGGTAGGAAGACCGGGTACTCACCAATTAGAACGCTTAGGGAAGTCTGAGCCCTTCACCCATTTCAGTAAGATCTAACATGTTTTTCAGAGTAAATATCCCTTTAATCTTCCAATTGACTGCAGCCCAGGATGACCGCAGGAGATGGAGTGATTCAGAGTTTTTATGGAGACATCACAAGCTCCGGAGAAGCGTTCAGCCAGTTAAAATCCCATGTAAAACAAGTACAGGGTCATTTTGGTTTAAGGTTTTGCTCAAAAATTCTTGAGCGTGAAACCACATAAAGAGAGGCTGTGTAATGAGCTATTAAAGTGCAGACTGGTTTCCAGAGTCTGTAAGATCGGATCTGTCGTCTTCTATTTAGTGCAGTTTATTACAGGTCTCTTTAAAGTTGATATCCAGTGGCGGAGCCGGAATCCCCTCCTGATTCATCATCGCTCCTCCATCGCTCCTCCATCGCTCCTCCATTGCTCCTCCATCTCTCCTCCATCGCTCCTCCATCGCTCCTCCATCGCTCCTCCATCTCTCCTCCATCTCTCCTCCATCTCTCCTCCATCTCTCCTCCATCGCTCCTCCATCTCTCCTCCATCTCTCCTCCATCTCTCCTCCATCTCTCCTCCATCGCTCCTCCATCACTCCTCCATCTCTCCTCCATCTCTCCTCTATCGCTCCTCCATCACTCCTCCATCTCTCCTCCATCTCTCCTCCATCGCTCCTCCATCACTCCCCTGTGCTTTACACTTCAGCTCTGCCCATAACAACCATTAGCAGGTCGGTTTTCATATCTTAAGAAGTTCTTGAGCTGTGATTGGTCGTTATGGGCAAAATCAGACTGTTTTGAATTCAGGCCAATACAGTCCCCTCAATGTAAAGAACGACACGTCCGTCCCCCCCATGCAACAAAATACCGTAACCCCGAGTGTTTCCTCCCTTGTCAGGCCTGGTGCAAGGATTTTTGCCACCCCTTGACACCGCCCTTTGGTCCCGCCCTTTGACACATCCCACCTTACTACTGGGGTGACACACTGTAACAAACCTCCTCCTCATGTAATCATCTTACTACTGGGGTGACAAACTGTAACAAACCTCCTTCTTATGTAATCTCCTTACTACTGGGGTGACACACTGTAACAAACCTCCTCCTCATGTAATCTCCTTACTACTGGGGTGACACACTGTAACAAACCCTCTCCTCATGTAATCTCCTTACTACTGGGGTGACACACTGTAACAAACCTCCTCCTCATGTAATCTCCTTACTACTGGGGTGACACACTGTAACAAACCCTCTCCTCATGTAATCTCCTTACTACTGGGGTGACACACTGTAACAAACCTCCTCCTCATGTAATCTCCTTACTACTGGGGTGACACACTGTAACAAACCTCCTCCTCGTGTAATCTCCTTACTACTGAGGTGACACACTGTAACAAACCTCCTGCTCATGTAATACCCTTACTACTGGGGTGACACACTGTAACAAACCCCCTCCTCATGTAATCTCCTTACTACTGGGGTGACACACTGTAACAAACCCCCTCCTCATGTAATACTCTTACTACTGGGGTGACACACTGTAACAAACCTCCTCCTAATGTAATTACCTTACTACTGGGGTGATGGTTTGCGGCAGGAATTGGGGCGGATGTATGGAGGTGCGTGCAGTGTCAGGATTCTGGATGGACCTGACCTGCCTGCCTCGGGAGGTGACACTGCGAATGCAGATTATTGTGGTACCGGGGGAAGAGGGTGTGACGGTGGTGCTGGCTGGGAGAGTGCTTTGAATAAGCGTCTGGAGATTTAGATGCTGGCTACTAACTTTCTTGCAGTGAGCAGAGCGGTGCCCTCCATCACAAGGGCGCTCTAGGCGGCTGCCTATTTTGCCTATAGGCAGAACCGGCCCTGTCCCTAGTGATCTCTGAGAATCTTCAGGGGATTAGAACAAGACGGGGTAAATGTACAAATCATCTATTCTTGCTATGATAAGAACACAGCCAATACTGCATGTAACAGCTCAGACATTGTTCCACAATTGGACCACTCACACAGGTCCCCAGGATGATAAATATAAAGTTCCAATCAGTCAGGTCTTCCAGAGGTCCCAGAAGTAATATTCCTATTATAACCATCATTGCATAGTTGATTTGTACATTTACACCTTTGTGTTCTAATCCCCTGATGAACCCCAGAGATCACTAGGCGGGAGGGGGAAACGTGTTGGGATTATATACACATTTTACAGGATTTTGTGGTATGGGGGGAGGTGTCGTTTTCTACATTAGGGGGACAGTGTTAGCTTCTTGGTATGGACTACTGTGACACCTTCATCTTTCTGGTTTAAATATAAATGTAGACAACCCCTCCCTATTTCTTCTTGCTTTTTGCATGCTATCAACTACTGTGATTTGTCAGTTTCTGGATCACCACAGATCTGATTTCTATACTTTTTAATATATACTTAAAGGGGTATTCCGGCCCCAAGACTTCTTATCCCCTATCCAAAGGATAGGGGATAAGAAGTCTGATCGCAGGGGTCCCGCCACTGGGGACCCCCGCAATCTAGCATGCAGCACCCTCCTGTAAGTATTGCCGAAAGCGCTGGAGGTTCTCAGTCTTTTGCCTTCCGACCACGGGGATGGAGTATTGTGACGTCACGACTCCTCCCCCGTGTGACATCACGTCCCGCCCCCTCAATGCAAGTCTATGGGAGGGGGCGTGATGGACGTCACGCCCCCTCCCATAGACTTGCATTTAGGGGGCGGGGCGTGATGTCACACGGGGGCGCAGTCCCGCAATGAGACATCTTATCCCCTATCCTTTGGATCGGGGATAAGATGTCTTGGGGCCGGAGTACCCCTTTATTAAAAGTAAAATTATATTTGGGACCTCCGTCGGTGATATGTATTATGAACCCAGGTCTTTGTTGATATTTATCAACTATTAGAACTTTGGTAGAACTGAAATTGACATAAAAATAAGGCATAAAATGCACCGCTACTGGTGTGACCCTTTTGCAGAACTTGCTTTTTTACTTTAAGGATCATGATTTATAGTACAGTGGTCCCTCAACATACGATGGTAATCCGTTCCAAATGGACCATCGTTTGTTGAAACCATCGTATGTTGAGGGATCCGTGCAATGTAAAGTATAGGACAGTGGTCTACAACCAGCGGACCTCCACATGTTGCAAAACTACAACACACAGCATGCCCGGACAGCCAACGGCTGTCCGGGCATGCTGGGTGTTGTAGTTTTGCAATATCTGGAGGTCCGCAGGTTGTAGACCACTGTTAGAGGAAGTTGTACTTACCTGTCCCGCCGCTCCGGACCGTCACCGCTGCCTGGGATGTCGCCGTGTCCCCAGGGTGTCCCCGACGCTCCGGCAAGGCCTCTGCTTCCCCGGCATCCTTGCTCTCCGTCGCCGCCATCACGTCACTACGCACGCCACTCCTATTGAATGACGGGACGGCGTGCACAGCGACGTGATGACGATGATGGAGAGCGCCAACGATGCAGGGGATCCCGAAGAGGACGCGCCGGAGCCCCGAGGACAGGTAAGTGATCGTCAGCGGACCACACTGGGCACCGTAAACGGCTATCCGTTGGCAGCTGAAGCAGTCTGCGCTGCCGGATAGCCGTTTATGCGATGGCCCCGACATACAAAAGCATCGTATGTTGATGCTGCCTCTGAGAGGCCATCGCATGTTGAAATGATCGTATGTCGGGGCCATCGTAGGTCGGGGGGGTCACTGTAATATACTGTTCCAGCAGTCGCTCCAAGCCTAAAACCAGTTATACAGCATCGTTCTTCAGGATCCAGGTGGACGGCCCTATTGTAGATAATATCCATCAGCCTCAGTATTAAAAAAAAAAAAAAAAAAAGATTAAAGCATACCACAAAATTGGCTCAGAAATGGTACAGTAGCTGGCTCCGTCTATAAGGTTCTGACAGATTTACTACTGACAAAGATGAATCCCCTGGACGTTGTCCAATGAGGTTAAATCCGGATGAGAGGCTCTCAGGACATCAGCCTTTCAGGAGGTGCATTATTCTCATTGTAAACGACTCAGTCCAGGCAATGCAGGATTTGATCCCCCCCCCCCCCCCAAAAAAAAAATGAAGAATAACAGGAGAAAAGGTCTGAGCAGGACATTTATGAGGAGCCATTAGATTGATGGCCGGATTAGTCTCAGGTTGCTTCACGGTAAAGTTATGTGTAATGCACCAATTTGCTGTGCAGAGCAGATTCCAGGAAAAAAAAACTTTTATATATATATATATATATATATATATATATATATATATATATATATATATATATATATATATCAACTGGCTCCAGAAAGTTAAACAGATTTGTAAATTACTTCTATTAAAAAATCTTAACCCTTCCAATAATTATCAGCTGCTGAAGTTGAGTTGTTCTTTTCTGTCTGGCAACAGTGCTCTCTGCTGACATCTCTGGTTGTCTCGGGAACTGCACAGAGCAGAAGAGGGATTTGCTTCTACTCTGGACAGTTCCCGAGACAGGTGTCATCAGAGAGCACTTAGACAGAAAAGAACAACTCAACTTCAGCAGCTCATAAGTACTGAAAGGATTAAGATTTTTTTTAATAGAAGTAATCTACAAATCTGTTTAACTTTCTGGAGCCAGTTGATCTATATAAAAAAACGTTTTTCCCTGGATAACCCCTTTAAACCGATGCCAGAAGGATTAATGTGTCACATTGATTTTTCCATTTTTTAACAAAGCCTTTGACACAGGGCTTGACAAATCCCAGGTGCCAGGCCGGCATGGCGACTAAGAATTATGTTGTGGCACTTAGGTTTTTGTCAGCCTCTCCAATAGAGGATGAACATCATTTGGGGGGGGGGGGGGGGGGACCTGTTTACTTATCTCTATATAATCACAGAAGAAAAAAGAAATCTGGCACGGTCTCTTTAAACCTAGTGAGTGATACATTCAGTGTTGGAACCAGTGTTTGTAGTCTTATTTTATCCAAGACGCTGAACGCTGACGCCTACACGCTGAACAGTACGGAGCATAATGGAATCACATGAAGAAAGAAGTACAGATGAGGCAGAAAAAAAAACGCTGCACAACTTAAAGCATGAAGCGAGGACTCGAGCAGCACAGGAAAATAAAATATTTTTATTGGTACAACGGGGACAACGCGTTTCGGCATGGACTCATGCCTTCTTGAGGTCCACTTACAGTGCCCAAGGGAATACTTGGTTTAGTACTGTAGAGCTTTTGTTGGGGTCCTGTGTTCGTCTGTGCTGCTGCCGGTCTCTGGTACTAAACCAAGTAGTCCCTTGGGCACTGTAAGTGGACCTGAAGAAGGCATGAGTCGATGCCGAAACGCGTTGTTCCATGTTGTACCAATAAAAAAAATGTATTGTCCTGTGCTGCTCGAGTCCTCGCTTCATGCTTTTAGTTGTGCAGCGCCTCCGCCAAATCGTTTTTTTTCTGCCACATCTGGACTCCATTATTATCGGTTCCCAACATTGGGGTCTGATACCGGTAGGAGCGCAGCAGCCAACCATTGTTATTGACCCATCTCGTGCCAACCACTGCACCAACCAACTAACGGTTGTGCAAGGTGGGTATCTCTCACTCAGGTGTGGTGAAGGGCAGACACCAGCAGATACCCCTCATCAGGGAGCGCCCCCTGTGTTTTTTATCCTGAAAGAAGAAAGAAGCGGAGCAACTCACCCAAATAGTTGAGGATGGTACAGCTTGTCAGGTCCTGATCAGGCGACGTAGGAGCGGGGAGGTGGAACGGGGGAAATCGGGCATCGGGCCACAGCCGTATCGCACTTTGTGGTGTTTCGTCAGGCCCCTGCGACCCCTGGTCGCAGGGGCCTGACGAAGCACCACAAGGTGTGAAACGGCTGTGGCCCGATGCCTGTTTTCCCCATTCCGCCTCCCCGCTCCTACGTCGCCTGATCGTGACCCGGCAAGCTGTACCATCCTCAACTATTTGGGTGAGTTTCTCCGCTTCTTTCTTCATGTGATTCCATGTTTACTTATCTCACCTATGTTCCCAATGCTAATCCCCTGATCGGCGCTAGGGTGTTATACGAACAGCGGACGTGAGGTGATCATCACAGCCAATCAGAGGCCACCGGGGTCACGCTGACCACCCAGGCTGCTGTTTTGGTGCAGTGGTCACATGACATCCACTGCTCATGTAACACCAATGGACCGACCGGCGGCAGAATGGGGGATCAGCATGGGTACGGAAGAGGAAGTATGTAAAACGGTTTGTCTTTTTAGAAGATGTGGGGACACTAATGATTGTGACAAATGAGGGGGACACAAAGGACTGTGACACAGGGAGAGCTGAGGGGACATTAATGACTGTGAAACAGGGAAGAACACGTGTCATCTTCTGGTAGACTGCGCGCGCTCCATTCAATTCTAGGGGAGCACCGATGATGCCCAAGTGCTGTACTCAGGTCGGGTGTCGGGGGGGGGGGGAGGGATCCCTGGGATTAGCTGCTAGGGGACAAGTTAGTTTTCGCCGGAGATCTCCTTTAATAGTAATATTTATTATCTATTTTCTCTGCAAAAGGAACTTTTATGAAATGAGGTGTCTGTTTGGTTGATCTGTTTTTGGTTTCCCCCTCAATGCCCTTTCCATGAATACGGGGTCAGTTCCTCGCTCCTTTGTTTGGTAACAATGCAGTTCCTCTGGAAAGGAATGTCTTGCTTGGGTTCTGTCCAACCAGAAGCAAAAGTGATGGGACCAGCCTTGGCTAACTCTCTACAAGGGCACAATGGCTGCTGGATGGCTCGGCCCTATAGTATATATACATCTGTATATACATAACCACATCCCAGCAGGGCCGGGTCTGCCTATAGGCAAAATAGGCAGCGGCCTAGTGCGCCCCCTAGCAAGAAAGTTAGTAACCAGCCAGCATCTGAAGCACCTGCCCAGCCAGAACCACTGCCGTGTGAGGAGGGGGTTTGTTACAGTGTGTCACCCCAGTAGTAAGGAGATTACATGAGGAGGGGGTTTGTTACAGTGTGTCACCCCAGTAGTAAGGTGATTACATGAGGAGGGGGTTTGTTACAGTGTGTCACCCCAGTAGTAAGGAGATTACATGAGGAGGAGGTTTGTTACAGTGTGTCACCCCAGTAGTAAAGAGATTACATGAGGAGGGGTTTGTTACAGTGTGTCACCCCAGTAGTAAAGAGATTACATGAGGAGGGGGTTTGTTATAGTGTGTCACCCCAGTAGTAAAGAGATTACATGAGGAGGAGGTTTGTTACAGTGTGTCACCCCAGTAGTAAGGAGATTACATGAGGAGGAGGTTTGTTACAGTGTGTCACCCCAGTAGTAAGGAGATTACATGAGGAGGAGGTTTGTTACAGTGTGTCACCCCAGTAGTAAGGAGATTACATGAGGAGGGGGTTTGTTACAGTGTGTCATCCCTGTAGTAAGGAGATTACAAGGGGAGGAGGTTTGTTACAGTGTCACCCCAGTAGTAAGGAGATTACATGAGGAGGGGGTTTGTTACAGTGTGTCACCCCAGTAGTAAGGAGATTACATGAGGAGGAGGTTTGTTACAGTGTGTCACTCCAGTAGTAAGAAGATTACATGAGGAGGAGGTTTGTTACAGTGTGTCACCCCAGTAGTAAGGAGATTACATAAGGGGGAGGTTTGTTACAGTGTGTCACCCCAGTAGTAAGGAGATTACATGAGGAGGGGGTTTGTTACAGTGTGTCACCCCAGTAGTAAGGAGATTACAAGAGGAGGGGGTTTGTTACAGTGTGTCACCTCAGTAGTATGGTGGAGAGTGTCAAAGGGCGGAGCCAATGGGCGGAGTCAAGGAGTGGCAAAATTAGCTTTCGCCTAGTGTGGCAAAAATTCTTGCACCAGCCCTGCATCCCAGTTATTATACACTGTCACAATTTCAGGCAGATGTCGCTTATTTCACTAAAGTTACTGTGGAGTTGCACACATTCCCTTAGTCACACTGCAATGGAAGGAAATAGAAAGAGTTGGGTAGCAGTGGTGTGACTGCCATGATCCCCCCATTCACATTGCCTTAAAGGGTAACTCTCATTAAAACTAATTTTTGCTATTGCACTCCTTATGGTAAATAAAAAATATTTCTAATATACTTTGGTTTATTAAAATGAAGTTTTCTATGTTTTATTTGTGCTTTCAAAAACGCTCCAGAGCACATTTTCCCCCATCTTATACACAGACTTAGGACCAAAGTCCAAACACAGGAAGTGCAGCCTGGAGCTTTTTTTAAGCACAAATAAAACATAGAAAACTTCATTTGTTTTTTAAACAAAGAAATATTTTTTATTTACCATAAGGAGTGCGATAACAAAAATTAGTTTTAATGAGAGTGACCATTTAACTACTGTTTGTCATTAAGTCGCATGTATCAAAAATGCATTTATGGATTGACCCATCTGGACATCTTCAAAACTGACCTGGTCTACGCCATTCCTAAATCCATTTGGGCGCAGTGATATTAAACCTGTATAGTGGTGGGGTTATAGTTTGTTATTTAAAGGGAGATCTTGAAACTAGAGAATTTTTTTTTTACATTTTTTCCCTAAAGTTATCTAGATAAGGTTTGTACATCATCACACATCTCGCCTTTACACCGCTTTCTTTCTTTTTTGAGCCACTTCAAAGGGCTTCAGAGACAAAGATGGCCGCTCAGAAGATAACACTTTCATGTTTATATTTTGTGCTTCAAAACCTGAAATGCTGAAACTTGAGCCGTAATTTTCTTTTTGCTACCATTTTACCTTTTCCGAAGTTCTCATAGAATGACAAGAAGCGTCATCAGGGGCAGCATTACAGGTCTGGTATTGTCATCAGGGGGTCCGCTGTCATCGCACCGGCTGCACCGTATGAAATACATAGATCAGAACAGGTCTTCATGTCCCAGAAGAACAATTGTCAGTGTCTTATTGTGGCACATGGTGGGATTTGTAGTTTGGTATAACGTGGTGGTGTTCATGAAGACCAAACACACAACAATTGACATCAGACGCCTTCTATAGGAAGATCAGTCACCTGGTTAAAAGGAGTACTCCACTGAAAAACATTTTCTTTTAAATTAGATTTGTAAATTACTTCTATAAAAAAAAATCCCAATCCTTCCAGTACTTATTAGCTGCTGTATAATACAGAGGAAGTTCTTTTCTTTTTGAACTTCCTTTCTGTCTGACCACAGTGCTCTCTGCTGACATCTCTGTCCATGTCAGGAACTGTCCAGAGCAAAAGAGGTTTGCTATGGGAATTTTCTCCTGCTCTGGACAGTTACTGACATGGACAGAGGTGGCAGCAGAGAGCACTGTGGTCAGACAGAAAGGAAATTCAAAAAGAAAAGAACTTCCTGTGTATTATACAGCCGCTGATAAGTACTGGAAGGATTGGGATTTTTTAATAGAAGTCGTTTACAAATCTGTTTTACTTTCTGGCACCAGTTGATTTAAAATAATTTTTTTTTCCAGCGGAGTACCCCACCCCTACTTCAGACCCTTCCTCCACCAAACCTGAAGAACTGGTCAACTCATAAGTTGGGACCAAAAAAACAAACTAATTGGAATCAGGGCACCTGATGCTATAAGATTAAAGGGGATCTCCAGTACTTAGACATCTTATCCCCTATCCAAAGGAGATAGGGGATAAGATGCCTGATTGTGGGAGTCCCGCCGCTGGGGACCCCCGGGATCAGGCATCTTATCCCCTATCCTTTGGATAGGGGATAAGATGTCTAAGCACCGGAGTACCCCTTTAAGCATTGGTCCTTTTTTTCATGCAAAATAGGTCATCAATAGGTGATCAGTGGGGTGCTGACACCTGGCCCCCTCGATCAGTTGTTCTGGCGAGTCGTAGATCCCGGATGTAGAATGTATGGAAGCTGGAAGCCTCGGCTCAGGGTTACATTGAGTAGTGGTGGCACGGGGTTAATGAAGCTGAGCTCCAATCAATGTGAACCTGGAAATCCCTTTAGGACAGACTCTGTCAAGTTTCCCATAAACAAACTATAATACTTAAAGGGGTACTCCACTGGCCAGTGTTCCGGCTGCGTTTGGAACATTTAGTTGAGAAACTCTGTGCGCTCTGCGGTGGTTGGACACGCCCCCTTGTGACATCAGGCCTCACCCCCTCAACGTAAGACTATGGGAGGGGGCTGCTGTGGTTGGACACGCCCATTGTGCTGTCAGGCCACGCCCCATCAATGCAAGTCTATGGGAGGGGGCGTGGCGGCTGCCACGCCCCCTCCCATAGACTTGCATTGAGGGGCGTGGCCAAGACCACCGCAGCGCTCACAGTGTTCGGAAATAATTGTTCCAAACGTCAGTGGAGTACCCCTTTAATAAATACGAGTCTTCTATTTGTCGATAGGCCATTGGAACATAGATCGAAACCTTGGATTGGTCCTACCAGCAAACTGACCAAGCCGGAATAAAACGGGGTTGCGTACAGAATAATTTTTTTAGTTCCATCCAAGCCGGGAAAGCACTTTACACGAATCCCATAATCCATTTGTTTAGAGCCACATTTTACGAGATTATAATTGTAATCTCCCTAAACCTACCCTGACGTCTCCTCGTCTGGTCCCGGAACGCCGCCACCCCTGGAAAAGACCCCTTAAACTGCGGAGTAAGGAAACCAGACCTTGATAGGTTCTCTGCGTGACTCATTGTAACTCCACATCTATAAATAGAGTTATAGCTTCTGTTATTTTTGCTGATTCTTTTCCCTGGCAAACAACCAGAGGATAGTACTGACTTAGTTACAGTGGGAATAAAAAAAAAGAAGTAAAGAAAATAAAATAAAAAAACCTCCGATTCAGCAGAAATATTGTAACAGAATCTTTGCTGATTCCGCTAAGAGCTGAAGACTCGGTCTATGCCTCCCACGCGTTGCTTCAGTCGGCTCCAGACTTATGTAATGTTCTGGCCCCGGCCCACGTCCAATGACAGGGATCTGTTCTCTCCGCACCGGGCCACCACAGCATAAAGGCTACTGTGCGCAGTACACCCGGGCTTTTCATCCAGATCTTATTTATGGGAAGGTTTATATTTGCGTAGAAGTCCTTGGGTTGTTGATGGATCACAGACGGAAACACAGGGTTAATGTTATTAGTTGGGTTTACTTTGGAGTTTGGTTTAGGTGCGGCTGTTTGGGAACCACTTGGTGTTTTTGGCTGTTTCATTTTTTGTTTCGTTTTTTTTTCCTCTGCAAATTTCCATTTGGTGGGTCAGGTTTGGCCTAGAAACTGGGCGGCCATTGTGTTAGCTTCCATTAAAGGGGTACTGCACTGGAAAATATTTTGTTTTAAATCAACTGGTGCCAGAAAGTTAAACAGATTTGTAAATTACTTCTTTAAAAAAATCTTAATCCTTCCAGTACTTCTGTATGATCCACAGGAAGTTCTTTTCTTTTTGAATTTCCTTTCTGCCTGACCACAACTGCTCTCTGCTGACACCTCTGTCCACGTCAGGAACTGTCCAGAGCAAAAGAGGTTTGCTATGGGGATTTGCTCCTGCTCTGGACAGTTCCTGACATAAACAGAGGTGTCAGCAGAGAGCACTGTGGTCAGACAGAAAGGAAATTCAAAAGAAAAGAACTTCCTGTGGATCATACAGCAGCTGATAAGTACTGGAAGGATTGGGATTTTTTAAAAGAAGTAATTTACCAATCTGTTTAACTTTCTGGCACCAGTTGATTTAAAAGAAAATGTTTGTTTTCCAGTGGAGTACCCCTTTAAAGAACTTCCTATATTATATTATACAGCCGCTGATAAGTACTGGAAGGATTGGGATTTTTTAATAGAAGTCATTTACAAATCTGTTTAACTTTCTGACACCAGTTGATTTAAAAGAAAATGTTTTCCAGTGGAGTACCCCTTTAACAATTCCAAAGCCTTACAAGGGCAGCTCCTGATCCACATCTGGGAAGTGTTTGTCAGTTCTTAGCTGCACCGATGAATAACTCCCTAGAGTCAATGATTCAATAGTGATTCACAAAATCTGTTCACCTGTCCAACGCGTTTCACAGGATAAAATCTCTTTATTATTACCAGACATGAAAAATTACTAGTAAGTTGTGCTGAGTAAGCGTGTCTGTCGGCCATCAAGTCTTTGTTTAGTTTTTGTTTCTTTTTGGATTTTAAAGGTTTTTATCTGTAGAACATTATAAAGAGTAAGGCTGAGGAGTTCACACTGCTGCTGGGCTTTACGAAATGAAACTCAGTTACTTAACCTGTTTAAAGGACGGGAGTTGAGGGGAGAAATAATAAACTGCATGTCCGATCTTATTTTCTCAGCTTAAAGCGGTACTCCACCTTTAGACATCTTATCCCCTATCCAAAGGTTAGGGGATAAGATTCCTGATTGCGGAGGTCCCGCCGCTGGGGTCCCCCCGCGATCTCGGCTGCCGCACCCCAGACATCGCTCCGTGCCAGATGACTGGCGATGCGGGGCGGTGGCTCGTGACCTCACAGTCACACTCTGCCCCTGACGTTACGGCCGTCACGCCCCCTCTCATAGACTTGCATTTAGGGGGCGTGGCTGTGATGTCACAAGCCTCAGGCACTGCACCTGACGCTCTAAACAAACACTGGGTGGAGCAGAGAGATCACAGGGGTTCCCAGCAGCGGGACCCCCACGATCAGACATCTTATCCCCCACCCTTTGGATATGGGATAAGATGTCTAGGGGCAGAGTACCCCTTTAACTCCTGTAAAATACCGGACATCTGATGGGACTCCATTTAAAAAGGAACCTGCCATGAGATTGTACCAAATATAAAGCGTGGCAATGCGTTACATATGGTAAAATCTTGTTCCTCACCCTCCCCAGGAGATGTTTCTGCCCGCAGGGATGGTGAGGATATATAGTTTTAAAGGCTCCCCCGCTGGCCCCATAAGTAGTCCCCTGGGCAGAAAACTGTTCCCATTTATTCCCGTCTTCTTGGCTGTAATCAGGCCCCCTTAGTGTGATTGACAGCCCTCCTGCCCTCTCTGCTCCGTAAGCAGGCGGAGCAAAGTGATAACGCGGGCTGTGCCTGGGCTGTCAATCACTGAGGGGGCGGGATTACAGCCAGAGCAGATGCGTATAGGTGAACATAACCAGTGGTAGCAATAGAAACTGTGATGAGGATAGCAGTCAGTTCTTCTATCCAATCAATAGGTGTTATTGTCTCAAATCCGTAATCTTATATGAGGGGGTTAATGTGTCTTCTCGAGGAGAATGTTGCTGATGTGTGGAGCAGCCCTGTTTCTTTCAAGGGGGAAAAAACACGTGTATCCTATCCACACGGTAGGGGATAAGTGTCTGATCACAAGAGGTCCAACCCCTGAGACCCCCAACGATCTGAACTGGGCTCAACTTACTAGTCAGCTGCTTCTCCCCTGAACGCTCTGGCGCCACCTTTGGAGAATCGCTGGTGCTGAACAGTAGTGAGGACCCCTTTAGCACCATGCATCTCCGAGGGTGAGGGCCAAAGCACTTACGGGAGAAGCAGCTGGCTGGAAAGCGGAATGGCGAGAGCCGTGCCCTGTCCTGGCCTTTGGCTGTCGGGGCATGCTGGGAGTTGTAGTTTTGCAACAGCTGGAGGCCTACTGAATAGGAAACA
Source organism: Hyla sarda (assembly GCF_029499605.1). Taxonomy (NCBI): domain Eukaryota; kingdom Metazoa; phylum Chordata; class Amphibia; order Anura; family Hylidae; genus Hyla; species Hyla sarda. The sequence goes on from NC_079197.1 coordinate 16,815,243, forward strand.
CTGGTGATATGATACTTATATGTCATCTACAGTTAAATCAACCTTAACCCACCCCCTTATGTGAGGGTGGGGTTTTCTCTGAAGTCCCATGAAAGTCTGTGGAACTTCCGGTACATCTTCTGATCATGTTACTCTCGGGCTCTGGAGATTGTCCGGGACTTTTAAACATCCTGTCGACTGTTCAGCAGGCAGGTGCAGAGAATAGTGAGCAGGTCCGTATATGAGGTCGGGATATGAAGACTAGATTATGAGGACGAGATATAAGGTCGGGATATGAAGACGAGATTTGGGGACGGGATTAAGCACTGCATATGAGGTCAGGATATCAGGACAGGATATGAAGACAGGATATGAGGACAGGATATGAGGACGGGATATGAGGACGGGATATGAGGACGGGATATGAGGACGGGATATGAGGACGGGATATGAGGACGGGATATGAGGACGGGATATGAGGACGGGATATGAGGACGGGATATGAGGACGGGATATGAGGACGGGATATGAGGACGGGATATGAGGACGGGATATGAGGACGGGATATGAGGACGGGATATGAGGACGGGATATGAGGACGGGATATGAGGACAGGATATCAGGACAGGAGCATCATTGTTGCTTTTCCTCTTCCACAAGGTTTAGGTAGGAAGACCGGGCAATGCCAGATACTCTGTAGTTTCCTATGGTAATTAATGCGCCATATTAATGGGCTTCTATAAGATAAAAAAATTCTGTCAGAAACCGCACCATTCTTATCCATAGATAGTTTGTAGTATTGTAGTTTAGTCCTATTATGAAGACTGCATTACCACATAAAGCCAGTGGACAAGAGGTGAAGTCGTTTTGGGTCACGGATGTTCTGCCCTGATGTGTTGCATTCCTGAGAACAGAGAGACAGAGAGGGCCTTAGTTTTGGGGGCAGCTCAGGTCACGGGGGGCTTTACGTGTTAGATTTTCTTACATATTGCAATGGACCTAGATAGGCCGGTAGGTTCCCAGTCGCTCCTGTCAATGTGGACATGCGCTCGTTTCCTATTCCGCATCCTCGGCTGTAAAGAACACGGTGTCCAGGCCACGGCGCTGGCGGAGGTCACACACTAAATTCCTGTCATGCTTCAGAAAATTTAGACTTCAGACATCTTAAAACCCCCCTGAGGCTACTGTTAGCGCAGGGCATGGAAACAGTCATTTCTCCTAGTATTACATTTTCAAAGGCTCTTATTCCCAGGAACAGCCTAAATGCTGCATGCAATAAAGAGGCATTCACAAGCTCTGGAAGACTCTCTCAGCACCACTTTGCAGTCTTAACTACTTTAATGGAATCCCTTCATAACCTCTAAGCATCTACATATTAACAATAGTAAGAATGGAGAGCGGAATATCCATAGATACTTATTAAAAATAAAAAAACAGCACCTCTCCAGTCTATGGGCTGTTTCAGGGATTGCAGCTCAGCTCCATTTAACTCAGTGTTTTCTAGGTTGCAAAACTACAACTTCCAGGGTGACACTATAAAGTGCTTATTGTCATAAGAAGCCTTCCAGGTGAGCCCAGATCAGCACAGGTGCTGAAGTCAGATTGTCACTGGGCAATGAGAATAGGGGAGAAGCATACTCATACGATATTCCAGGTCATCAAACAACACTGCTACAGCAGGGGTAGATTTTCCAAACACGAGGAAAAAAAACACTCATGTTTCCTATGATTTCTTGACCGTCCGGTCATCCTTTTATTTGTATTTCATAATGCAGAGAATTAAAACGGCATACGCATTTTCATGGCCGGAGCACCTCCACATATCAGAGAGAGTCAGGATCTGACGCGTGACGTTTCGGGGTCCAACCCCTTACTCATGCGTACTGGATCCTCCACACCGATACACCTATGTATGTCCTGACACACCTGGACTTAAAGGGATACTCCTGTGGAAAACTTTTTTTTTTTTTTTTTTTTAAATCAACTGGTGCCAGAAAGTTAAACAGATTTGTAAATTAGAGCAAAGTAGAAAAGTAGTCAGCTCACCCGGCCACCGCACAGCAATGTAATCCTCCAAGGATACGAAGAAAGCAGGTAGATGCCAGCGATTATGAAACTTCACCTTTATTGGAACCACGTAAAATCATCGACTTCAGTAAGACAAAAATTAAAAATTCCAGGAATCAGCGCCAAGCATGACGCGTTTCAGGTCATGTGCATCTGATGAAAGGTCACATGACCTGAAACGCGTCATGCTTGGCGCTGATTCCTGGAATTTTAAATGTTTGTCTTACTGAAGTCTCTCCATGTCGATGATTTTACATGGTTCCAATAAAGGTGAAGTTTCATAATCGCTGGCATCTACCTGCTTTCTTCGTAGATTTGTAAATTACTTCTATTAAAAAATCTTAATCCTTCCAGTAGTTATTAGCAGCTGAATACTACAGAGGATATTCTTTTCTTTATGGAACACAGAGCTCTCTGCTGACATCACGACCACAGTGCTCTCTGCTGACATCTCTGTCCATTTTAAGAACTGTCCAGAGTAGGAAAAAATCTCCATAGCCAACATATGCTGCTCTGGACAGTTCCTAAAATGGACAGAGATGTCAGCAGAGAGCACTGTGGTCATGATGTCAGCAGAGACCTCTGTGTTCCAAAAAGAAAACCATTTCCTCTGTAGTATACAGACCCTAAAAAGTACTGGAAGGATGAAGATTTTTTTTTAATAGAAGTAATTTACAAATATAGGCAAATAGAAGAATGTGTCCGGCACTGCTTCGGCTGACCAACTGGATCCAATGGACCGGGGAATAAGATTAAGAAAAACAGTTCTTTGAGAAGGTGGTGGTGCTCTGACTGATGTAAGTGCAATATTCCAATGAAGGAGAGATATGGAAAATCAATCGGCACTCACCGGTCTTCTTCAGCAATAAGTTTCTTTAATGCAAAATACTCTCATACAAAAAGGCATTTGGGGAGAGGGATCAACAGGGGGGTAAAAACCTCCGGCGACAGAATCTGTTTCACTCGTTAGACGAGCTTCATCTGGCAACAGATGATTCTCCGTATTTATTGTCTTGCACATTACATATTTTAGTCTGTAGGGCTTTGCGTATGGCAGATTTATGCTCGGAAATCTTAGTTTTAATCATTCTGCTCGTCTGCCCCACGTATCCCATTCCACAGGGACACTTCAATAGATATAAGCACTGTAGAATAGAAGGATAGTGCACTCACCACCAGCTTGATCGATGAAAAATCCAGGTTTTATTGAGTTCAGAGCATGAGGTTACATCCAAGCAGTCAGACACATAGGGAGCAACGATGAACAGGTGAGGCAAGGGGCGTACAACAGGGGCGGCAACAAGTTTCACGCACAGAGGCGCTTCCTCTGGCCCATACGGGCCAGAGGAAGCGCCTTTGTGCGTGAAACTTGTTGCCACTACATTGCATGCATGATAAACATGTTAATGTGCCTTTTTTAGTTGTAGATAAAAAAAAAAAACTTTGTTCACTTTTCTTTTTAATAGCTATATCCCCTCTTACCAATCTGTCTCCAATTGTTCTCCCTTTGGTATATACGAAAAGTGGGGGTGTCCCTGAAAGAGACTACCATATTTGGGGTCTGATTTTAATATTCCCCAGCATATGTTCACTGCTTGTTTAATCATTGGAATGTGTATGTCATATGTACCTGTGTACATAGTGCGATTGTTCCTGCGTTTTTCTTTTGGATTAGTTTTAATTAACTCTTTTCTCCCCATAGTACTGACCTCCCTGCCCCCTTCTATGAGTTGTCTCCTATCGTATCCCCTGTCTGTGACTTTCTTAATGATTTGTTCTTGTGCTCTTTCGTAATCAGTTTTAGTGCTAGATATTCTTTTGGGCCTTATTAATTGACTTTTCGGGAGCCCCTGAAATACACTGGGTAAGGGAAAGCTCTGTATGTGAGTGTAAATTTTATGGATGGATGTACTGTATCTAACTTACTGAAGGGAAGCATGCTGGGAGTGTGTGCTGGGAGATGATGATGTAGATAATACAATTATATGTATATTTGTAATATACATTGGTGAAAAAATTTGTATATTTATGGCTGAAAAAGTGCTGTCCCTGCAGCTATTGCCTGTGAGGAGTCCAAATACAGGAAGTGAGGACAGGACAAGCAGAGCTCTGTGAAGGCTTTTGGCTTGTCAATCATCCTCAAGTGTGAGCCCGTAGCAAGTCACAGAGCCTCACTGCACAGAGCCCTGCTTGTCCTCAGTGTACAGAGCCCTGCTTGTCCTCAGTGTACAGAGCCCTGCTTGTCCTCGGTGTACAGAGCCCTGCTTGTCCTCAGTGTACAGAGCCCTGCTTGTCCTCAGTGTACAGAGCCCTGCTTGTCCTCGGTGTACAGAGCCCTGCTTGTCCTCGGTGTACAGAGCCCTGCTTGTCCTCAGTGTACAGAGCCCTGCTTGTCCTCAGTGTACAGAGCCCTGCTTGTCCTCAGTGTACAGAGCCCTGCTTGTCCTCAGTGTACAGAGCCCTTCTTGTCCTCAGTGTACAGAGCCCTTCTTGTCCTCAGTGTACAGAGCCCTGCTTGTCCTCAGTGTACAGAGCCCCGCTTGTCCTCAGTGCACAGAGCCCCGCTTGTCCTCGCTGCACAGAGCCCCGCTTGTCCTCGGTGTACAGAGCCCCGCTTGTCCTCGGTGTACAGAGCCCCACTTGTCCTCGGTGTACAGAGCCCCGCTTGTCCTCGATGTACAGAGCCCCGCTTGTCCTCGGTGTACAGAGCCCTGCTTGTCCTCGGTGTACAGAGCCCTGCTTGTCCTCGGTGTACAGAGCCCTGCTTGTCATCGGTGTACAGAGCCCTGCTTGTCCTCGGTGTACAGAGCCCTGCTTGTCCTCGGTGTACAGAGCCCTGCTTGTCCTTCCTGTTTACTACTAATTTGTATTTGGTTCTCTAATATTACTAATGCTTCTCTGGAATAGCACCGAGAACTTAGCAGATTGTAAATTCTGCTTCTTTCCAAGAAGAATAGTCAGCGGCACTGGATACTTGGCAGCGTTGTCTCTTGGAGCAAGCAGAGATCTCATCTTTGGCCCGTCCAGTAATGAATAATCCCTTAGAGACACACGTAAGATGTGCAAGTTCCTGGAGGCTCCTGTCAATGTCACACGGCTTTTCTAAGCAAACTGAACTGCTTCTTGGCCTGAGCCCTTTCATTTAAGAGTTGTTAGATTGTATTTGCGTCTGGATGTGACAGAATTGATCCAAACATTACACCATCCAGCCAGGGGATTACTGCTCCCTCTAGGAGATCCCACTTCTTTAAAGTATTTCATAGACGAAAGATGGAAGAGCCAGCATTTCAGGCAGCAAGGAACTTCTGCTTCTGTATGTCTCCCGGGAGGATGACTACCAGGTTGCTTTTTATGGCTATGTAAAGGTTGATAAGGTAGTGAATAGCAGAATGGCCTGTGCAAATAAAAGGGGGAATTTATTTTAAAGGGTACCTTTCATCAAAAAAAAAAAAAAAACTTTTGATATCTTATAGATTAATGTATGCAGAATAACTTTCCAATTGCATGTTATTAAAAAAAATATGCTTCTTTTTATTTAATTTTCCACTTGGAAAAAATGACCACTAGAGGTCTCCCTACCAGTCCTAGCCACAAGCCCTTTTTATAGATTTCAGACTCATGATGGTGTCCTAAATCTCGGACTTCAGCCGGGACACAGACAAGCTCTGCACTGCTCCCTTCCTGTCAATCAGACAGGCAGGAGCCCGCACTGAGCTCATAGCACAGCAGGGCATACGCCTTACTGCATGCCCTCATTCATTTTACTATCTGAGCTCCCATCTTTCTTCTCTCTGCACATGCAGTTGTAAACAGAGAGGAGAAGATTCAGAGCTGCCAGCTGAGCTTGTCTGTGTCCCGGCTGCAGTCTGAGATTTAGGACTCCAGCATGAGTCTGAAATCTATAAAAAAAAAAGGTTTGCAGCCAGGACTGGTAGGGAGACCTCTAGTGGTCATTTTTTCAAAGTGGAAATTTAAGTAGAAAGAAGTATATTTTTTTTAATAACATGCAATTGTTCTACTACTCTCTTAGGGTAACGGCATTAGATAGTTCCATCTCGCCTGTCCTTTTTTCCTATATTTGGACTGAATCTAGAATAAAATGGAAGTCTAAGGAGAGTGTCAGCTTCTCATAGAGACATGTTACATCCTGCATGAAGGAGAGGGCCCTCGCTGGTGATGACAGCTCGCACTAAGTCTTTAATTCCTTGGCATCCGCGTCTGCTTATAATGAGAGCTTTTTGTTATTCTAAATCCTATTCCCTCACTTCACAATAGTGCCGGTTCTCCCCCTCTCTACCTAAGACCAAAGACAATGCCCGAAGAGAGTGTAAGTGGGGCATAGGTGGGATGAGATATCTGGGTGGTAGTCACTGCTATACATCGCTGCTAGGTCTATCCTAAGCCTCTCCAGGCTCTGCTACATGGGGACCGATTTACAGATCAGTCATCGGGACAGGTTCACAGGATGCACTTATGTCTCAACAAGAAAACTGCAGAGTGGGATTAAGCCCAACAATGAAGTCTTCAGGACTCTCATACATGGCCTTGTCTGTCATCAGTCTTTGTTCACATCTCCTGATTCTTTATAGTCACTGACATTCTTTGATATCCGGACTTATGGGGTAAAAACTTGTTTAGGTTCCAATTTTGAATGACTGGATAATTTTTTTTAATTTTTTTTTGCTTTTGACTAAATTAGTACTAAGCATGAATATGTGAACATTCCTGACCCTATAATCTTGTGACGTCACAAGCCTCCGGCCCGTCATCAGGCACAGAGCGAAGCTCGCTCCGTGCACCAGATGATAGGGGTGCTGCAGGAAAGATGTGGGACCCCCACAATCAGACATCTTATCCCCTAGGATGTCCAGGGGCAGAGTACCCCTTTAAGGGGTTATCCAGCAGTAGGAGAGGGGCAGAACTTTGGCAGTTAGTAGCATTTAAAAAAAACTTTGACTTACCTACCTTCCCGAAATCTTGATGCTTAGGCCCAGAGTGACGGCCAGTGATTGGAGGAGGAGCATGCTGAATGTTGTACTTTTGCAACAGCTGAAAGATCACTGTACTATGTCGTTAGAAAAGACACATATAACTATTCCAGCATTTTGTTTGATCACCTTTTCCCATGACCTGTAAACATTCCTCTGGTTGAGATCCATCTTAAGGACACTTTCCTTTGGCACTCTTGGCATGTGACCTGTCCGTAACTTTATACGTGCAAAGGTTAAATTCCCCTGAAAATGTTTTTTCACCTTAATCCCAACCCTGAACAATGAATCCTTCAAAACAGACATTTTTGGTATTTAATTCTGTCCCCAAAAATCCAATATTAAAGACCTTTAATGAAAGGCCACAGCCATTAAAGGGGTACTTCACCCCTAGACATCTTATCCCCTATCCAAAGGATAGGGGATAAGATGTCTGATCGCCACTGGGGACCCCTGCGATCTCCCTGCTGCACCCATTGTTCGTTTAGAGCGTCAGGTGCAGTGCCGGAGGCTCGTGATGTCTTGGCCATGCCCAGCTCGTGACATCATGGTCACGCCCCCTCAATGTAAGTCTATGGGACCATGACGGACAAGCGAGCGTGACTTCACGAGCCTCCGCCCCGCATCGCCAGTCATCTGGCACAGAGCGAAGTTCGCTCAGTGCACCGGATGTCTGGGGTGCTGCAGCTGAGATCGCGGGGGTCCCGCCGCTGGGATAGGGGATAAGATGTCTAGGGACGGAGTACCCCTTTAACAGAAATGTGTCTCCTGCCAACAGGTGCTGGTGGGTAAGCTTAGGTTGCATCCACCCATAGCAGATTTTTGGTGTGGATTCTGCACTAGGGCGGATTGTTTTTCCAATTTTTTCTCAGATCAAATCCTAATACCTGGCAAAAGTTGCCCACCTAAAGGGAAAGGGTGGCTTCAGGTCGGGCTACTCTAGCCTTACCCAACCAACCAGCCATGTGTAGAGCTTGTAAGACCAAATCGGAGTTATCTTCAGAAGGGAAGGTGCCAACAAATTGGCCCTTATTGTCAAATTTGCCCCTTCCTGGATTAGAGTCTATACACACAAAATTTCAGCACAGGGAAATTCCAGGCAGAGGGTTAAATCAGTTGATACTAGGTTTACACGGACATTGCTGGTCCCCATAGACGGCAATGCATTTCGCCCAGTATTCCTTCAAAAGAATAAACGTATTCTTTTTTTCAGCGGATGAATTTCAGCACCAGAACTCTCCCCCACTAAAATTCCGTCATGTGCACTGTGCAGCGCATCCTATTGACAGCTATTGGACTCTGAATTGGAGCTGAATTCCACTCAGAAATGTTGTAGTGTGCATGGGCCCTAAGAGTAGATAGGATTTGGCGATGACGCGTCTCTTGCCCACAGACTCTTGTGGACACTTCTGTCACACGTTTCACAGTCCTGTCCGCTGTATGGCATGGGTATATAGCGACCACCCTGGCACCGTGTTATCAGTCAGGGAAAGCTTGTCTATGAGTGGTTTGTTGGAAACGCGTCGCAACCAAGGAGGGACTGTGATGGTGACATCTGGATTATCACAGGTCATCATTTCACTATAATCCTCAGCTTCAAAATGCAGAGTAGGCCCAACTCAAGGCACATTTCCTATGTAAAACATGGAGATCGCAGTGTAGACAGGTGATATTGTCCGATCGGAACCAAATTTAAAGGGGTACTCCAAAGCCACCACACTACCTGGATGTGTTCCCTCTAAATGATCCTGCCTGATATGCATGGCTTCTGTGGTCTTCTCTGGTTGCTTGATATTCTTTGCCATCCGTGCCTCATAGTTACTACGAGAGAGAAGTTCAGTGTGTGATTGGCTGAGGCTGCACACACCTCCCAGCTCTCAGCAATAAAGGGACAATGAGTCATCAGTGCAGGGCAGCAACCACTTGGCCTGTGTCTCTCAGGAGGGTGGGGGCTGCTTTCAGAGAGGGATTTCGACAGAGAGAGAGTGGATGACTAAATTACATATTTTCCTCCCTCCCTCCATGTAAGTGACAATTGAAAGAGGGGAAACTGCTCTATATAACTAATGAATGATACTTGGTGAGAGGGAAAGGATTGGCTATAGGTTTAGTTCCCCCGATCCTCCGAATATTCCCCTCTCTCAGCGCTGACAGAGGGGGATATTCAGAGGATCGGGGTTCTGGACTGCAGGTAGGTATAGCAGTCCGAGACCCCGCATCGGTCTCCTGTTCACCCGCACTATAACCCGGTGTATCTGGTTATCGTGCAGGTGAACGGGTGACCATTTTCTTTCAACCGGTGAGTTGTCCTTATGGGTGAGAAACTTTTGGCAGGTATTAGGATTCAATTGGAGAAAAAAAGTGGGAAAATGAGCAAAACCTATTATACGCTGAAATTCCCCAGTAAATGACATATAGGTAAATAGGATTTTCAAACCTGCATCGTTCCAATTGTGTTGTGGATTTTCACGTAAAATGAAATGACATTATATATTTTTATCCTTTAAGTCCTTTACTAGTGTCACGAATTTCCTTTGCTGTCAGTGAATGAAAGCATTCATTTTATTTTTTTATTTTTTCAAAGGCTTAAAAACTCATCCTAATCCTTCTCTAGCTGAAAGGTGAATCCAGTCGGAGGTATAAATCAACACCCTGTCAAATTCGGATGCCGATGTATACCGTGGTGTACTAGACCTTTTTTTTTTTTAAACCACGGCACCGCACCTGTCCTCGGGTTGTGTGTAGTATTGCAGCTCAGTTCCATTAAAGTGAATGGAGCCAAGTTGTGATACCACACACAACTAGAGTTGAGCGAACTTACAGTAAATTGGCTCGTTGCGAACCTCACAGCTCGGCTGTTGATTACTATAGTCTGCGTAAATTAGTCCAGCTTTCCAAGGGCTCTGGTTGCCTGGAAAAGTCCGGGATGACAGTCTTAGGTCTCCTAGGTGTCCTACCCCCCCCCCACGATCACGGCGACTGGACCCCGGCGCTCTCAGGGAAGAGTGCATGTCATCTACCGGTAGATGGATCGCACTCCATTCATTTCTATGGGAGTGCTGCACTCCGGTCTTTTCGGCGCTCCCATAGGAGTGAAAGGAGCATGTGCCGGCTGCAGCAAGTGCTCCTCACTAAGCACCGGGTCCCATCTCAGTGATCACGAGGGGCCCCAGCGGTCGGACCCCCCGCGATCAGCTACTTATCCCCTGTCCACATGAGTTATTTTTCGCCGGAGATCTCCTTTAAAGGGGTACTTCGGTGGAAAACTTTTTTTTTTTTTTTTTTTTCTTTTTAATCATCTGGTGCCAGAAAGTTAAACAGATTTGTAAATTACTTCTATTAAAAAAAAAATCTTAATCCTTCCAGTACTAATTAGCTGCTGAATACTACAGAGGAAATTTGTTTATTTTTGTAACACAGAGCTCTCTGCTGACATCACCAGCACAGTGCTCTCTGCTGACATCTCTGTCCATTTTAGGAACTGTCCAGAGCAGCATATATTTGCTCTGGGGATTTTCTCCTACTCTGTACAGTTCTTAAAATGGACAGAGATGTCAGCAGAGAGCACTGTGCTCGTGATGTCAGCAGAGAGCTGTGTGTTCCAAAAAGAAAAAGAATTTCCTCTGTAGTATTCAGCAGCTAATAAGTACTGGAAGGATTAAGGTTTTTTTAATAGAAGTAATTTACAAATCTGTTTAACTTTCTGGCACCAGTTGATTTACAAAAAAAAAAAAAAAAAATGTTTTCCACCGGAGTACCCCTTTCATGGCTCATACACAGTCTAGTGCAGTGTTTCCCAACCATAGTGCTCCCACTGTTTCTAAACTAAAACTACAACTCCTTGCTGGGAGTTGTAGTTTTGCAACAGCTGGAGGCGCCCTGGTTGGGAAACACTGCACTAAACTGTGTATGAGCCATTATTGGGCTTATCCAGCAATAGAAAAACATAACCGGATTGGCATAAAGCTGGACCACCAATACATTCATAGGGATTTGCCAAACCAAGAAGTGGTCAGGGGTTTCTATTACCCTTCAAAAAAGTTTTTTTAAATTGCATCATTGTGATTGTTCCACAACAGTGCCACCTTGAGGCTGACAGGGAGCAGGTCACTCAGCCGTTTATGGATGCTTTTATAGAAAAACTCCTTATTTAAGTACCGTATACCTGTCGCTTGAATAGTTTTTTTTTTTTAATTTAAAACATTTTTTTTTTTAGACGTCAAAAGTTTTGGTCGGTCGAATGTTCAGACCCCAAGAACAAGCAGGGAGTGAACGGACAATGACCAAGACAATCCCATAGACTTCTATTGTATTTTATCTCGCTTAGTGTGCTCTTCTCCCGGCTTGTTCTAGAGATCAGTCAGGGTCTGAACACTAACCGATCCAAACTTTATTTATTTTTATTTTTTTAAAGAGACAGTCTTTACATCAGTGTTTCCCAACCAGGGTGCCTCCAGCTGTTGCAAAACTACAATTCCCAGCATGCCCGGACAGCCATTGGCTGTCCGGGCATGCTGGGAATTGTAGTTTTGCAACAAGCTAGAGGCGCCCAGGTTGGGAAACACCGCTTTACAGACTTTTAACTCTGGAAGCAATTTGTACTTTAGCCATAGGTCTGAATGCATATACAAAAATCACATTTTTAGAAGATCTTTGCTGTGAATCCTTATGGCTTAATGGCTATCAGTTCTGATGTTTTTAGGACCGCTTTAGATGGCATTTCACCCATAAGGACAGATAACGTCATCTGTTTGTCACAGACCTGACTAAGAGAGCAATACGCTCTCGAAATGCGTTGTCCATAGGTATAAACTTCACACTTTTTTCTATTTTTATAGTCCTATCCGTTTTTATCAGGGTAATATACCTATCATAGCAATAGAAGTGTCCCCTGAAGACGCCTTTTCTTCATGTACCTGCTCCCAGGTATCTTCTGATACATTGGAGGCTTTATCTCAATCTGGATTGATTTAGATACCATGCAGCGGCCGGACGCCTGGCTGATCCTATGCAACCGGTAGTTGTGTCTATGTGCTTCCCGGTGTTGTGCCCTCAGCGCAACACTGCAAGGTGAGTGGTCACATCCACTCCTTTTTTACACACGCGCTTTATAGTGTGTTAAGGAGTACCTCTCATGATCTTGTAAAATTTTATAACCCTCCTAGTTCACGCCCCCATCATGATAAACCACCCCCTGCCTTTATTTTTATAATTTTTTAGTTTTATACCTTGATATTGCTCTGTATTTTCTGCTCAGTCAGATTCACAGACTAGGAGGGGGCGTTCCCCAGCAGGCGTGAAATCATCTGAAGCCATACAGGGGAGAACTTCCTCCCTCCCTCTGCTACACACAGCCCAGAGCAGTTCAGTGTGAGATGAGCTATGATTGACTAAGGCTGCACTCAGCCCCCTTAGCACTCCTGACTGCAATTCCTGATTTGGGGCTTCTGCCAGACCAGCAGAAGTCCAAATTCTGTGCAAGAGATGGGGGGAAATGTGCTCTGGACAATTAGGGAGACACCTAGTGGCAGCTTTTTTTTTTTTTTTTTCTTTAAAAAATTCATTTTCATGAGAGAGATTTTTTATTTACCATAAGGAGTTCAATAGCAAAAAATTAATGCGTGCCCATTTAACATTGTGTTTCCTATCTACTGAGCTTCATAAATACATCACGTTACTTATGTACCGATCCTGTGTTTTTCCACCAGAGCTGCATTCACTATTCTGCTGGCTTCAGAGCTGCAATGTTTCAGCATTTCTTGCTGCTTCAATGTCTGCAATGTTCAGGTGATTATTATTTTGGGAAGGGTACGGACCATTGTCAGTTAAGCTATTGGGGAACTCGTCGACCATTTGTAATAACATCTAGCAGAGTTGTGCATGCAACTCTGGAGCATCACACAGGAGGATCAGTGCACAGTATTGAGATACAGTGATCCCTCAACTTACAATGGCCTCAACATACAAAAGTTTCAACATACAATGGTCTATTCTGGACCATTGTAAGTTGAAACCAGACTCAACATACAATGCTACAGACAGTCCAGATCTGTGAAACGTGTCAATGGCTGGAAGAACCGACCAATCAGAATTCATATTCACTGGTAAAACCCCTGTATTACTGAAGTGCATGCACTGACTGGTGTCTTGTAGCGCTTCCTACAGTACAGGGTGGTATTACATGTTCTGTTCTCTTTACCTGTACCAGGGTTAACTGCTCCTTTGGACACCAGGTGAGGGTGGCTCCATGTTACTTTTTTGGGACACTGTGTACTGTACAGGACCCTGAAGAAGCTCCTGTCCTCTACATAGACCAGTGTTTTCCCAAGCAGGGTACTCCCAGCTGTTGCAAAACTACAACTCCCAGCATGCCCGGACAGCCAAAGGCTGTCCGGGCATGCTGGGAGTTGTAGTTTTGCAACAGCTGGAGGCACCCTGCTTGGGAAACACTGACATAGACAGTGATTTACAGCTCCCAGCAGATCTTTATTACTTTTATATGTAAGGATTTGCTTTATCTGTATTTGTTATCTACTTATTTATCTTTAATCCTCACTTTTTCCTATTTTTTGGATGACATTTTGGTGGCTTCAGAACCAATTACCAGTTTTCCATAGAGTTCTGGTCTCAACATACAATGGTTTCAACATACAATGGCAGTCCTGGAACCGATTAATATTGTAACTTGAGGGACCACTGTATATATATTATACATATTTTATGACTTTTTTTTTATATCCGTGTCTATAAAAGGTGCTCAAAGATGGGTATACCCTATGAGCTAACAAAAGTTTTTTTTTTTTTTTTTATGCAAAAAATAAATAAAAAATTCTCGACAGCCGCCAGGAAGGAAGCCTCCCTCCTAAAAATTTGGGAATGTGTTCTGAAAAAGAAGGAATTCTGTCAGCTACTGACAAAAAAAGAGGTTGTATGGAGCGGCAGAGTGTTCTTGGGCTTCCTTGGTCCCGATAGGAGATGTTTCCATCAGGAAAAGCTTCTGCTGCGTGTTTGTTTTTGCTCGGTCTTGAATGATGACTTCTTAGTGTGCACACAGGGCCAGTGATGAATGGGTGTGAGGCCCGGGCAGTGCGGACAGGCTCAAAACACCGAGCTTCTTGTCTCACCTCCTCATCAGCCTCTTCCTGCGACTGCCTCGCTCTCTCCATCGCTGAAGAATTGTTCCTTTGTCAAAGCAGCCTGAGCCTCATTCATATACAGCAGGGACTCTTCGGGAAACCTGATTGCGGCACCTTAAGAGATTCGGAATTTGAATATCTGATTCTGTTTCATCTGCTTAACCCAGTGTTTCCCAACTAGAGTCCCTTCAGCTGTTACAAAACTACAACTCCCAGCATTCCAGACTGATTCTCACCCATTCTAGTTGCCCAGTCTGACTTCGGCACCTGTGCTGATCTGGAAAATTAGGACACAGCAAAGTGTATCTGGGAGTTGTAGTTTTACAACAACTGGAGGCACCCTGGTTGTAAAATACTGGATTAACCCCTTGTGTGTAGACGAGCATCTTTACATCATTGTTACATCATGGTGGAAATTCCAAATCCTAGATCTCTCTCTTGCAGAAGAATACTCTCCAAAATATATTTTTTTGTGCATGCGAAGCTGCGAAGAACGAGGGTAGCCGTACACATGAGATGGCTGTAGAAAGACTGTACTGTACATATGGGTGAGCATTCATTGGTTCAGAATGGGAGAGGTTAGCCTCTGCCTGATCCCTGTTCAAAAACACATGCACCAGGCAGTGTAAATCCAACATGCCTGACCCTTCTCTAGAGGCAGGAGGCCTTATACGCATTAGATGGTCGGTCAGTCTTGATGAAAATGATGCGGGCTACTAACAGGGCCTTGAGATCTAAATAGAAAGAGGCACAAAATTAAGATCCACATTATCATTATGCTGCCAGTTTTGCAAAGATTAAGGTTCTTGATCACCCCGAAACGCGTCAGTGTCTGGTGCCCTGTTGTGTCTGTCACTCGCTGGATTGACAGCGCACCAAAGAGCCGGATTCTTTTTCTGAATGCTCCCAGTTTGGGTCTATAGAACCAAGGTCGGGCCGGGACTTGTGTGAAGCAGTCTTTGCCCTACGTTCATGTTTTATTTGGCCAGAACTTAATCTGTTGTCTTCTGTAAAGGCTGATAGAACAGCACTGGCTCTTAGCCTTCTGCCAAGAAAACAAATGATCAACTCACCACTCTGGTGGGACGGGTCCAGACCGCACGGATATCCATAAGTGCCGTGGTACGATCCAGTGAAGACAAAGTAGTCCAACGGTCTCGGGGTTCGGATAAAACTTCAAATTTTTTATTTAACAATCCATTATAAGGCTAGACCAAGTCACAGACAGACAGTACAGAACAGCTTAACGCGTTTCAAAACTCCACAAGGAAATGCACGGATTGAAATATATACACAGTAAAATTCTTTTAATAGGACATCCGGGAACCTTAAAAATAGCACAGTATGCCTTTTTTTTTTTTTTTTTAAGAAACTGTTTGACTCCAAAGAGATAATCCCGCAATATTAAGCAGGTATTTATACATGTTGCTATTGCTTCATGCAGTGTTCACCGGATACTGAAACCAGAAATGTAGATAATCTAAAATATTCCAGCACTGCAGTCATTTCAGTCATGTAAAAGCTGTTCCGATAATCGAATCTACACTATGATACCCTGAACTCGGCCATTGATTCATTCAGTCATGTAAAATGTATTCAGTCATGTAAAAGCTGTTCTGCTTGTTATATTATTATTATAATTATTATTATATTATTATAATTATAATTATTTTATTATATTATATAATAAAATAATAATTATAATAATATAATTATAATATTATAATTTATATTATAATTATTATTATTTTATTATATTATTATATAATTATTATTTTATTATTATTATTATTATTATATTATTATTATTATATTATTATTATTATATTATTATTATATTATTATAATAATTATTATTATAATAATAATAATTATTATATTATTATAATATTAGAATTATTATTATATTATTATAATTATTATATTATAATTATTATTATTATTATATTAGAATTATTATTATATTATTTATATTATATTATTATTATATTATTTTTAATATTTTATTATTATTTTATTATAATTATTATTATATTATAGTTATTATTAAAAGCTTTCCGTTTGATCTAAATCTCTAGAGAAGTGTATAATAACACTCTAGTCCAGCGTTTTTCAACCAGTGTGCCTCCAGCTGTTGCAAAACTTCAACTCCTAGCATGCCCGGACAGCCTTCGGCTGTCCGGGCATGCTGGGAGTTGTAGTTTTGCAACAGCTGGAGGCACACTGGTTGGGAAATGCAGCTCTGGGCTGTTTCATTCCTTACTTCTCCAGGGAATTCGATCACTTGGAAAGCGGAACAGCTTTTACATGACTGAATACATTTTACATGACTGAATGAATCGATTTCCGAGTTTAGGAAATCATACTGTAGATTTGCTCAACTCCGTCCAGGACATTTTGGAAATGTAGAGAGCAGAATGCATATACAAAAATCAAGTTAAAGAAGATCTTTGCCGTAAATGGGCAGCTCTGATGGGCCATCAACCAATCCCGATGGCTTAATGGCTGGCTGTACATTTAATAAATGATCCTTAAAACATGACTGGGGATGGTAGCCAAAATGATCACTTATAATCTAGCTACCTATAGGTGGCGCTAGGGAGACTGTTTACTTCCCTAGAGGCACACGGGTGGGGAAAAACATCTCTGGACTGTTTCATTCCCAACTTCTCCAGGGAATCAGATCATTTGGAAAGCGAAACAGCTTTTACAAGACTGAATGAATCGAAGACAGAGTTTCGGGAATCATAGTGTAGATTCAGCACAACTCTGTCCATCACCTGTTGGGTGAAGTGCAGGTCAAAGACATGTATGTGTGAAAAACCAATTCCCAGCGCCGTTGCAGTGTAAGTTCCAGCTCTAGGACATTATTTGGTAGTAAAGTACAGCTGCATGCGTACAATAGGCTCTGGTTTTCTAGCGACAGATTGAAGGTTGGCAACTTTCCTCGATATAAAACGATGAATACAAAGGTTGGAATTCCTAGACATGAACGTTGTAATTTATTCGAAGATACTGCATAGATAGACAGCCTGGCCCAACTCCTGGACCCCAGTGTCTAGTCCCTTACAGGGCTTTTCTGCTGCACTTACGGGCGATGTGAAGCGCCATTCAGATGTCCGTTTTGTAGGCCGCCATGGTGCTCTTGTCCGTGTTGAAGCCTCTTCAGTTTACCAACACTTGTCAGTGCTGCACTTTTACTAGTGGTGGTGCAAGGAACTTCAGTGTTGCCACATTCATTTTATCCTCTGTTACTAGTAGTACGGCAATAACCAGGACTAGTGCAGGTATACACTGGAGAGGCTGATCAGTGGGGGTATCAGGAGTCACACCCTCGCCAATGTAGTGTTGATGGCCTATTTGAAGAAATCACCACCCCTTTAACCAGCATTGAATAGTCCATTCATCAGTAAAGTAACTACCCAAACTCTTTGATAGAGCAGTCAGTCAGTAGGACCACCCACATGACTACTTGTCCCAGCATGAGCAGAGATTTACATGGATTAATAAATTATCCTGGAACTTTCCCAACAAATCTGTGTATCAATCTGCTCAGCTCCTCTTGCTCTATAACCTAATACCTGCAGATTGCACTGTATTGTATATATCATCTGCTCAGCTCCTCCTCCTCTATAACATGATACCTGCAGATTGTACTGTATTGTATATATCATCTGCTCAGCTCCTCCTGCTCTATAACCTGATACCTGCAGATTGCACTGTATTGTATATATCATCTGCTCAGCTCCTCCTGCTGCTCTATAGCATGATACCTGCAGATTGTACTGTATTGTATATATCATCTGCTCAGCTCCTCCTGCTCTATAACTTGATACCTGCAGATTGTACTGTATTGTATATATCATCTGCTCAGCTCCTCCTGCTGCTCTATAGCATGATACCTGCAGATTGTACTGTATTGTATATATCATCTGCTCAGCTCCTCCTGCTCTATCACATGATACCTGCAGATTGTACTGTATTGTATATATCTGCTCAGCTCCTCCTGCTCTATAACATGATCCCTGCAGATTGTACTGTATTGTATTTATCATCTGCTCAGCTCCTCCTGCTCTATAACATGATACCTGCAGATTGTACTGTATTGTATATATCATCTGCTCAGCTCCTCCTTCTCTATAACATAATACCTGCAGATTGTACTGTATTGTATTTATCATCTGCTCAGCTCCTCCTTCTCTATAACATGATACCTGCAAATTTTACTGTATTGTATATATCATCTGCTCAGCTCCTCCTGCTCTATAACATGATACCTGCAGATTGTACTGTATTGTATATATATCATCTGCTCAGCTCCTCCTGCTCTATAACATGATACCTGCAGATTGTACTGTATTGTATATATATCATCTGCTCAGCTCCTCCTGCTCTATAACATGATACCTGCAGATTGTACTGTATTGTATATATCATCTGCTCAGCTCCTCCTGCTCTATAACATGATAACTACATGATTTATTAATGTATTAATACAGTAATAATGTGAAATTACTGTAGTGCTTTTCTAACTGTGGCCCTACAGCTGTTGCAAAACTACAACTCCCGGGCATGCTGGGAGTTGTAGTTTTGCAACAGATTGAATGCCACAGTTTGGAGAACATTGCTCTAAACCAATGATATTATTATAAAACCCCTGATGCCAAGTTTACAGTAGCGTCATTGATGTACGCCACATCCTTAAGCGTAACTCGTAAAATCGTTAGAACAAGTCCTGCAATTGAGTTCCATTGAAGTGTATTAGAGGTGTGACGCACGTAGAGTAAGACTGGTTAGCACCCATTAGATCACTCTTTCCAGGTTTTATGGGATAAGCCTATAGCTGCATCCAGGCAGAGATGGTTTGGCATTTGTTGTTTTTTTTTGCAGGAAAAGATGAGGTGATGGCCCTCGTACTTTTCCTACTCCAAACGATCCAAACTAAGAAATGCGAAAGCGTAATTTCGCTGACCCCAGAATATATCCGTCAGCTTTATGTAAGTGCAAATCCTTGTTCCCGTGTAGACTCAGACGACTCATGCTTTCCATGAAGTATTCGCAGCTTACAGAATCCAAATGCTGCCGGCTAAGGCCACTTTCACACTACAAATGTCTTCCGTTTTAAAGAGCCGTTCTAATGTTTTGTTATGAAAACCCTTAAAACCCGCTGTTAAATGTCCGTTACAAAATCCCATTAAAGTCTATTGGATTTTTACATTATCCGTTTTCACCCGTCATAGGCCGTTATTAATAACAGACGTTAGTTTGTGATGGGAGAAAAATAGTGCATGTACCGTTTTTTCCATTTTTTTTTATGACTGGTTAAAACGGATAATGTAAAAATCCAATAGACTTCAATGGGATTTTGTAACAGCCGTTTTTAAGGGTTTTCATAACGGAAAATGATAATAGATCTTTAAAACGGAAGAAATTTATAGTGTGAAAGCAGCCTTAGTATAGAAAGGAAACCAGCGGACTAGTAGAGGAATGAGGCCCTTATCCCTGAAACGCGTCACTTAAGAGATCTTATCCCTTATCTCTAGAGATCCCCTAGAGATCTTATCCCTTATCCAACGGATAGCGGATAAGATGTCTGATTGCGGGGGTCCCACCACTGGGAATCCCCGCACTCTCTCCTTCAGCATCCCCTGTCATCTGGTGCACGGAGCTCCAATTTCTGGCGCCCCCACCCATGATCTCACACATGGCGCCCCGGCAGTCTGCAGAAAGGGGGTGTGAAGTCGGACCCCCCCCCCTTTCCTATCCTTAAGATAGGGGATACGTTTTCATATCCCGGAGTACTCCTTTAAAGAAAAACTTATATACTGTAAGATATCTTTAGGCGTTTTGGTAATGCTAGTGTTAGATCCCGGCTAATATTGACTTCTGCCGGATTCGAAATCTCCATGGCAGAATCTCGTCGAAAACAATGGGACTCTGCTGCAATGGAATTTCCAAGCTGAATTTTTGCCACCGGATTCCCCTCAGAAATTCTATTGTGTGAATATGGCCTTATGGAGCCACACAAGTCAGGCTGTCGCTTACTTTTTCTTGACTCGTGTCCCCCTCTCCCAAGGCTTTGTTCACACAGCGCAATTACTGCCATTCCGCTCAAATACCGCCTAGAATGGCCGACTGGGGATTTTTTGCAGTTTTGCGCAATTATTGTGCTTTCAAAAAACAGATTCCGCTCAAATTCCGAGTTCCATTAAATTTAATTGGGGCTCTGAACGGAATTCCGTAAAACGTTAAACATGTCTAATAATTTAGCAGAATCTGGAATTTCCGCCGTGTCAATGGGACAGTTGTGCAGTACATTTTGCAGAATTTTCCGAGCAGAATTTTCCGGCGGAATTCTGCACGGAATTAACCTAAAAGTTGCCGTAAATGTCACAAAGTGTTGCAGATACATTTACCAGTTCCGTCATGGCGGTATTGTCACTGTACCACTCAAAAGTGAAAGATTGGTTACAATCACGTGCCCTGGTGTTCGGTACGGTCCAGACGCCGTACGTGAGAACAGACGTCATCTAGAAGTCGTTCGCCGGGTTGTTACCGTGTCAGATATGGTCAGAGTTCCATCCTAAGCATAACTCAAAGACAACTTCTAATTCTGCGAAATGCCCGTCCCTGTGCCGGTGAGTGCCCGTCTTCCCAAACCCCTTTCTGTGTGATGCTGCTCAGCAGAAAACCAAAGCTCAAGCCTGGGTTAGTGAGCGAGCTGGGATCAGGGGCCGGCCTCGGGATGAGAGTAAAAGGACACAGCTGTTTGTTTTCCTGAAAGCTTTTTTTTTTTTTTCCCTTTTTTTTTTTCTCGCCCCTTTCCAAGCAAGCGAGGGGAAAGGAGTGGGGGGAGGAGGGTTAAGCGCCTAGGCTACACAAGTGGGAGGATAGCAGGACAAGGGGGCTTTTGACTCGGGCCCTATGTAAAGCGGCTTCCGAGTAGAACACGGGAGACACCTGCTGATCGCTTTTCATATTGCATCTCATCTCTCCTCTTTTTTTCAGGGTGCCAGAGGCCCTGATGGACCAACGGGAGGATCTGGGCTACCAGGTACCAAGGTAAGTGCCCATTGAGGTGCCACCTATTTCTTATCATGCATTAAGGCACTGTTTCCAAGCAGAGTGCCTCCATCTGTTGCAAAACGACAACTCCCAGCATGCCCGGACAGCCGAAGGCTGTCCGGGCATGCTGGGAGTTGTCGTTTTGCAACAGCTGGAGGCACCCTGCTTGGGAAAAACTGCATTAGGGGCTTCTGGAATCCTATACAATATATAGATCTTATATGATTTTACTGTACATCCTTTCTGTGATTCTACACCTCCCACCATGATTCTCCAGCTGACTTTTTGAACATGGTGAGAGGTGTAGTACGCCATGTCAGCTATATGCCGGGAGTTGTCGTTTTGCAACAGCTGGAGGCACCCTGCTTGGGAAACATTGCATTAAGGGCTTCTGGAATCCTATACAATATATAGATCTTATATGATTTTACTGTACATCCTTTCAGTAATTCTACACCTCCCACCATGATTCTCCAGCTGATTTTTTGAACATATGCTGGAAGTTGTCATTTTGCAACAGCTGGAGGAACCCTGCTTTGGAAACACTGCATTAGGGGCTTCTGGAATCCTATACATTATATATATATAGATCTTATATGATTTTACTGTACATCCTTTCTGTGATTCTACACCTCCCACCATGATTCTCCAGCTGACTTTTTGAACATGGTGAGAGGTGTAGTACGCCATGTCAGCTATATGACGGGAGTTGTCGTTTTGCAACAGCTGGAGGCACCCTGCTTGGGAAACACTGCATTAGGGGCTTCTGGAATCCTATACATTATATAGATCTTATATGATTTTACTGTACATCCTTTCAGTAATTCTACACCTCCCACCATGATTATCCAGCTGACTTTTTGAACATGGTGAGAGGTGTATTACGCCATGTCAGCTAGGGATGTAAGAAAAAATCGATTCTCGCGATAATCGCGATTTTTCATTTGCCGATACAGAATCGATTCAAAATATTTTTGAATCGATTCTTTTAGGGATGTGGAATTTTTAATAAAACGCACTTTATCTTACCTGCCAACGAGCCCGCGGAGCTCCGGTACAGTCCGGTACAGGTGTTCGGTCCCCGGGCTGTATTCTTCTTACTTCCTGTTAGTCCGGCACGTCACATGGAGCTTCAGCCTATCACCAGCGGAGGCGGGACATCGCTGCGGCCAGTGATAGGCTGAAGCTCCATGTGACGTGCCGGACTAACAGGAAGTAAGAAGAATACATCCCGGGGACCGAACACCTGTACCGGACTGTACCGGAGCTCCGGGGGCTCGTTGGCAGGTAAGATAAAGTGCGTTTTATTTTATTTTGCAGCCCAGACGGGATAACATGAGAAAAGTGAGCACCGGAGTACTAGATCGCCGCTGTCAAAGCTGACAGCGGCGTCTATTGGGATCTATGAATGCTCCCAGGTGGGCGATATATCGCGATGTATCGTCACCTAGACGGTATCGCGATATATCGCGATATATCGAATCGCCACACTGGTATCGCGATTCGAATCGAATCGCCAAATTCTTGGCGATTCACACCCCTAATGTCAGCTATATGCCGGGAGTTGTCGGTTTGCAACAGCTGGAGGTGCCCTGCTTGGGAAACCCTGCATTAGGGGCTTCAGGAATCCTATACATTATATAGATCTTATATGATTTTACTGTACATCCTTTCTGTGATTCTACACCTCCCACCATGATTCTCCAGCTGACTTTTTGAACATGGTGAGAGGTGTAGTACGCCATGTCAGCTATATGCCGGGAGTTGTCGTTTTGCAACAGCTGGAGGCACCCTGCTTGGGAAACATTGCATTAAGGGCTTCTGGAATCCTATACATTATATAGATCTTATATGATTTTACTGTACACCCTTTCTGTGATTCTACACCTCCCACCATGATTCTCCGGCTGACTTTTTGAACATGATGAGAGGTGTAGTACGCCATGTCAGCTATACCACCTTGACACTTCATGTTACTAATATTCTAGCCCTCTGTCTAGAACAAGGACCTGTTCACCGGTATTCAGATCCCTGCCAGTAGAAATAAGGCTGCGTGTTTATTTCAGTCAGCTTAAAAAAAAAAAAAAAAACGAAATTATGAAAGCTTTCCCATTTATGGGACCGAGCCGGCAGCTAGGACTGTACGGGGATAAACATGCCGCTGGCAGATACCGGGCTGCCCTGTGCTTTTTCTGGCCCAGGCAACGAGCTGAACTAGAACTGGAAGGGACATGACAGTAATATTATGTTTTTATTGCATTGCCTCATTTTGTCTTCTGTAAATTGGAACGCATTGACTTTTCTATACATTTCTTTATTGATAAGGACATATAGACAACCACAGTCTCTTTCTCCTGACGTTTCACAGGTTTGCTATTCCGTTCGAGTCTACAGCGGAAATTCACCACGATACCATATGTTTAACATCGTCTGTGCTTGTCTAGTGCTAGGACGGGATGTTTACGATTTTACAAAGCAGATTATAATACAATGGTCCCTCAAGTTACAATATGAATCTGTTCCAGGACGACCATTGTATGGTGAAACCATTGTATATTGGAACCATAACTTTATGGAAACCTGGGAATAGGCTCTGAAGCCCCAAAATATCATCCAAAAATAGGAAAAAGTGAGGATTAAAGAAAAATAAGTAGAGAATTAATATAGATAAAGCAAATCCTTACATATAAAAGTAATAAAGATCTGCTGGGAGCTGTAATCACTGTCTATGTAGAAGACAGGAGCGTCTTCAGGGTCCTGTACAGTACACAGTGTCCTAAAAATATAATGGAGCCGCCCTCACCTGGTGTCCAAAGGATCAGCTAACCCTGGTACAGGTAAAGAGTACAGAACATGTAATACCTGCCTGTACTGTAGGGGGCGCTACCAGACACCAGTCAGTGCATACACTTCAGTAATACAGGTAAAGTGTAGTACAGAACATGTAATACCTCCCTGTACTGTAGGGGGCGCTACCAGACACCAGTCAGTGCATGCACTTCAGTAATACAGGTAAAGAGTACAGAACATGTAATACCTCCCTGTACTGTAGGGGGCGCTACCAGACACCAGTCAGTGCATACACTTCAGTGATACAGGGGTTTTACCAGTGAATTGCCCATTCTGATTGGTCAGATCTTCCGGCCATTGACAGGTATCACAGATCTGGACTGTCTGTACATTGTATGGTGACTTTGGTTTCAAGTTACAATGGTCCAGAAAATACCTAAAATATTGTAACCTGAGGCCATTGTATCTTGAGGGATCACTGTATATCCAAAGCTGACAGTCTCCAAAGTGGTGTCAGATCAGTCTTATCTCTATAGATTACCTAGAAATTTAGAGAGGCAAGGGCACGAATTACCAAAGTGGCCACCCATGGAGAGAACAATGACTGGTGGAACCAATCTAAGAGTCTTGGAGAACATCAGACCTTCCTGTCCCAAGTATGGGTGCCATTGTGAGTTTTGTTCTGGGATCCCCTCTTCTATATATGTACACCGCTGTAACAAAAGACTCCCCATGTCTTTCATTGTGAAGACCCCACCAAATAGACATTGAATTCCACGAGAAGAATGGAAATAGGAAAATCCCTTGAAATGTAAGAAATAATGACTATTAACAACGGGACTCTCCATGGTTGTCCAACAGGAAGTGCTTATTGAGTCTTTTCAACTAGCCCTTGCCGCCAGTACTGTAGGCCACCTTTCTTTGCCAACCATATGAAGAATCCTTGCTTTGCCCATGGAGAGGACAAGGACAGGTGCAATTGCTTCAACTCAGAGAACATCAGACTTTCCTGTCCAAGGATGGGAACCATTGTGAGCTTTTTTGGGGGGTCTAGCTTTTTTTCATTGTGAAGACCCTGCCAAATAGACTTCTTTTAGTCTTGACTTTTAGTCTTGAGTTTTATGAGAAGAATAGAGTAAGGAAATCCCCTTAAAATGTTAGAAATAATAACTATTAACAATTGGACTCCCCATGGTTATCCAACAAGAAGTGCGTATTCAGTCCTTTCTACCAGTCCTTGCAGCCAGTACCATAGGCCACTTCTTTGCCAACCATATGAAGACTCATTGGCAGGATTCCACTATTCTGGATCTCTGATACCTATGAAGTAAAATCTTAGAAGCCTGAATAAACATTGTTTGTTGCCTTATATTCCGTCCTTGTTGGGAAACACTGACCCAAGTCATGTTTGGCCCTTATCACACCATGATCAATGGCTTCATATGTAGATTTTCTTTTCAGCAGGTGTCTTTTCCCAGAGACACTTATAGGTTCAGGACTATAGTGAAAGTGGTTTTCCCATAAAGGACACAGAGTGTCTGATCAGTGGGGGTCTGACTACTGGGACCCTCACCGATCACAAGAACGTGAGGTCCATGCCCCCCCATTGACTACATGGAGCAGCAGCTGGACATGTTTTCTGATCCTTCATCCAAATCCAAGGGCGTAATGAAAATAGACAAGCGCTGTACTCTGCTATCTGCATCAGTTCTGTAGATGGTGAAAGGAGCGGCAGCACATGTCTGACAAGTCTGTTCCACCGTAGGAACACGAGACCCCCGTTCTCATCATCAGTGGAAATCCCAGCGGTCAGACCCCCACCATTGGACACAGTAGAGAAGTGATCTTCGTGTAAGTTATCCGTACTTGGTCACAACCCAAAGATTTGAACATGTCATCATTCAATGGCAAATTACCAGATGGCACAAGTACCCGTATACCTTTACCCACAGAGATTCATATTTCAAAGCAATATCTCTGCCCTATCCACCACATATATAGTTCCTGGAGTCGTCCTTCCCTGTTAAAGCAATTTACACGTGGCTCTGTATGTCTAAGCATATCCACAGTTTGGAGACCTCAGGTCTATAGAATAGCTAAAGAGGCTTAGATGCCCTGAGACAGACTATCATTATTCTAGAAGGTCAGCCACTGACCCTTTCAGCCCTTTTAAAATGTTTAGGATTTAGGGTAAATCAAAGAAACATTAAATGTATTTGACATTAGAATCGTGTTTTCTCCATCACCCCGCGAATGAATCGAGTATTGTGGAAGAGATCTGCCCTATGACCCAGCGCTCTTCCTGACTAGCCAATCAGAACGCCTCCTGTGCGTATGTCTCACTTCATAAAAGAAAAACCGGCACGGACACTGATTCCTGACAAAACAGTTAAAGTTAAACAGATTTGTAAATGACTTCTATAAAAAAATCTTAATCCTTTCAGTACTTATGAGCTGCTGAAGTTGAGTTGTTCTTTTCTGTCTAAGTGCTCTCTGATGACACCTGTCTCGGGAACTGTCCAGATTAGAAGCAAATCCCCATAGCAAACCTCTTCTACTCTGTGCAGTTCCCGAGACAAGCAGAGATGTCAGCAGACAGCACTGTTGCCAGACAGAAAAGAACAACTCCACTTCAGCAGCTGATAATTATTGGAAGGATTAAGATTTTTTTAATAGAAGTAATTTACAAATCTGTTTAACTTTCTGGAGCCAGTTGATATAAAAAAAATAATAAGTTTTTTTTCTGGAATACCCCTTTAACCTAGGCAACATTGAATATACTGGAATCCTGGAAATGGATGGCAAGGAGGTGCTACTCGTGTAAAAGAAGACCGTGACATAAATCTGCAACATAGAATATTGTACGGAGCACTCACCCGGTCGCGGACCGTATCACGCTGCTTTGCGCTTCGTCAGGCCGCTCAGCGGCCTGACGAAGCGCCAAGCGGCGTGATACGGTCTGTCGCCTGGCGTCTAAACTCCCCCAGTTCCATCTACCGCCTCCCCGCTCTAGATGAAATCGTTCAGATACTGCCGTTGAGGAAGTGACCGGGTGAGTGCTCCGTACAATTTTCTATGTTGCAGATTTATCTCAGTGAATGGCACCTGCTATATGAAAGCTGTACGGAATGCGCTGCTGCGCTTGTCCGGTGATTTATAAGTGCAGACAGTAGGCAGACAGAATAAGGATACAAGTATAGTACCTTTTCCCACGTGGAGTAGTAAATTTAACATTCCAACCCGGGTGGGATGTAGCAGAATTGCATTATCCGTGACAGAGCAGATCTTGCGTGCCCTTGTCTGGGAGGGGGTCTGTGTATAGAGGGCATGGCGAGGGTCCACCAGCTTCCTGTTCCCACAGAGGTGTTGTTCTTGGTCATTGACTTGCTAAGCCACCCGCAGACAGTCTGTATGATACCACGATGCCTTCAGGCAGACTGAGGCTTGCTGGGGACAAGCACTATATCCATTGTAATATTGACCCCCAGCCTCCAGAACACACACTGACTACCACTCTATTAACTCATGAATCAATGGCCAACTCTAGCGATACAGACTTACCCAGGCCCATGATATATATATATATATATATATATATATATATATAATATATATATATATATATATATATATATATATACATTTATTTTTTTTAAGAATCCACTGTGCTGTGTGCATATTTTTTTCTTCATGATGCCTTAATATTAACAATTCAGCATTGATCTTATATGACTGATTGTTAACATTTATCCGTCCATCTCTTGTGTGTTAATATACGGGTTGGAATACTATTTTAGAATTACATAAGCCATACAGTGCTCCCTCAAGTTACAATATGAATTGGTTCTAGGACGGTCATTGTATGTTGGGACCATAACTCTATGGAAATCTGGAAATTGGTTCTGAAGCCCCAAAATGTCATTCAAAAATAGGAAAAAGTGAGGATTAAAAAAAAATTATAATAATAAATAAGTAGGTAACTAATATAGATAAAGTCCTTCTTCCAAGTAATAAAGATCTGCTGGAGCTGTAATCACTGTCTATGTAGAGGACAGGAGCTTCTTCAGGGTCCTCTACAGTACACAGTGTCCTAAAAAGTAACATGGAGCCGCCCTCACCTGGTGTCCAAAGGAGCAGCTAACCCTGGTACAGGTAAAGAGTACAGAACATGTAATACCTCCCTGTACTGTAGGGGGCGCTACCAGACACCAGTCAGTGCATACACTTCAGTAATACAGGTAAAGAGTAGTACAGAACATGTAATACCTCCCTGTACTGTATGGAGTGCTACCAGACACCAGTCAGTGCATACACTTCAGTAATACAGGTAAAGAGTAGTACAGAACATGTAATACCTCCCTGTACTGTAGGGGGCGCTACCAGGCACCAGTCAGTGCATACACTTCAGTAATACAGGTAAAGAGTACAGAACATGTAATACCTCCCTGTACTGTAGGGGGCGCTACCAGACACCAGTCAGTGCATACACTTCAGTAATACAGGTAAAGAGTAGTACAGCACATGTAATACCTCCCTGTACTGTAGGGGGCGCTACCAGACACCAGTCAGTGCATACACTTCAGTAATACAGGTAAAGAGTACAGGACATGTAATACCTCCCTGCACTGTAGGGGGAGCTACCAGACACCAGTCAGTGCATACACTTCAGTAATACAGGTAAAGAGTAGTACAGAACATGTAATACCTCCCTGTACTGTAGGGGGCGCTACCAGACACCAGTCAGTGCATACACTTCAGTAATACAGGGGTTTTGCCAGTGAAATGTCCATTCTGATTGGTCAGATCTTCCGGCCATTGACAGGTATCACAGATCTGGACTGTCTGTACATTGTATGGTGAGTCTGGTCTCAAGTTAGAATGGTCCAGAAAAGACCTAAAATATTGTAACCTGAGGCCATTGTATCTTGAGGGATCACTGTATATCCAAAGCTGACAGTCTCCAAAGTGGTGTCAGATCATTCTTATCTCTATAGATTACCTAGAAATTTAGAGAGGCAAGGGCACGAATTACCAAAGTGGCCACCCATGGAGAGAACAATGACTGGTGGAACCAATCTAAGAGTCTTGTAGCCACTTTTCTTCAGCCCGGAGAACATCAGACCTTCCTGTCCCAAGTATGGGGGCCATTGTGAGTTTTGTTCTGGGATCCCCTCTTCTATATATGTACACCGCTGTAACAAAAGACTCCCCATGTCTTTCATTGTGAGTGCAAACCGTTTTAGGGTGCATTCGCATCATGTTTTCACTCTCTGGCAGCTGGATCCGGAAGGAGAATTTTAATAACACCTGCTGCCATATCCCCGCCGCCTCCGTGCCGTACCATATTCATTTCGATGAGCCGAACAGAGTCAGACCACAGTTTTTAGTCTGGGTCAAAAGCCGAATATGATCAGAAAATGAGCCGACGGTAGTCCCTAGCTGAGTGGAAATGAGATGTGAATGCAGCCGTATAATGTTTCAGAAATGTTCATCCTGATGGAGGAAAAAACTGCTGCGGTGACGCTGCACACGGGTGGCCTTCATTTTCTTACTTGTTAAAGGTCTCAGCAGCTTTTCCTCCATCAGATCAATATGAGAAGATGAGAAGGAGTTTTGGAAACCTCAGACTAGGTTCACACAGGGCTGGTGCCAATATTTTTGTCACCCTAGGCCAGTGTTTTCCAACCAGAGTGCCTCCAGCTGTGGCCAAACTACAACTCCCAGCATACCCAGACAGCCAGAGGTTGCCTTAGTCAAAAACGAATTTTCCGCCCCATTGGCCTGCCCTTTGACATGCCCTACCTTACTACTGGGGTGACACACTGTAGCAAACCTCCTCCTCATGCAGCTGGCTGAGCGAGTGGTTCGGATGCTGGTTGTCTAACTTTGTTGTGGCAGGCAGAGCGGCGCCCCCCATCAAGAGGGCGCTCTAGGCAGCTGCCTATTTTTCCTATAGGCAGAGCTGGCCCTGGTATATGTTGTATATGTACATTTGGTATATGTTGGTATAGTTTGCGGACCACACACATATGGCCAATCCTTATCTTAATAGGGAGCAGGTATCTCAATCAAGACCTGAGATCCAGACCCTCATGTACAGTGACCTCCCCCCCCCCCCTCGACCTACGATGGCCCCGACATACAATAATTTCAACATGCGATGGCCTCTCAGAGGCAGCATCAACATACGATGCTTTTGTATGTCGGGGGCTTCGCATAAACGGCTATCCGGCAGCGCAGACTGCTTCAGCTGCCACCCGATAGCCGTTTACGGTGCCCCGTGTGGTCCGCTGACGATCACTTACCTGTCCTCGGGGCTCCGGTGCGTCCTCTTCGGGATCCTCTGCATCGTCGGCGCTCTCCATCGTCGTCACCACGTCGCTGCGCACGCCGTCCCGTCATCCAATAGGAGCGGCGTGCGTAGCGACGTGATGGCGGCGACGGAGAGCGCGGATGCCGGGGAAGCAGAGGCCTTGCCGGAGCGTCGGGGACACCCCAGGGACGCGGCGACGGCGATGGAAGGCGACATCCCGGGCAGTGATGACGGTCCGGAGCGGCGGGGACAGGTGAGTATAACTTCCTCTAACAGTGGTCTACAACCTGCGGACCTCCAGATGTTGCAAAACTACAACACCCAGCATGCCCGGACAGCCGTTGGCTGTCCGGGCATGCTGGGTGTTGTAGTTTTGCAACATCTGGAGGTCCGCAGGTTGTAGACCACTGTCCTATACTTTACATTGCACTGATCCCTCAACATACAATGGTTTCAACAAACGATGGTCCATTTGGAACAGATTACCATCGTATGTTGAGGGACCACTGTGGGGGTTTCTGTGGCCCAGCATATACATGTATGATTGATATATCATATCCCTTTATGTTTGGCTACTTCTGTCTTCTGTGCTTGCTTTAAACCATATATATATATATATATATATATATATATATATATATATAAACTCTTGTGTCCGTAGGTAAAGATTAATGTCTTCCACCACTCATGTAAGACACCGTATATATGTTACATGCATCTGCGGTCCATACAAAAACCTAAGTTACATGTATTGTACCTTCTACCTTTGCAATGTCTATGAATTAATATTCACCAGTTACTAAACCTGTTTATAGGGACCTCAAGGAGTTCGGGGTAAAGAAGGACCAGTTGGGCAACAGGTAGGTAATGTTTTTGAAAAACACTCTGTAACAAACACGGAGCACAATACCAAGAGACGCTCACAGCAAGATGTTTATACACTCAGGGCAAGATGGGAGAAAGAGGACCTGTCGGGCCACGTGGTTTTACAGTAAGTGACCACACGGTGATATTCATTTTGGTCTTTTCTTTAATCCAGGGTTTATTCACATTTATTATTGTTACAGGGTATTCCAGGACCTTCTGGCCCAACTGGAGAGAAAGGAATTCCAGGAAACCCGGTAAGAATCATGTTCTGTCAGTTTTGGTTGTTTTTGTCCATCAAGTAATGTAGTAAAGCTGGATAGAACGTGTTTAGTTCCTTCAGAAATCCTAAAGGTCTGATATGGTCTTTTAAAGGCTTTGGAGGTTTAAAGAGGTACTCCGCCCCCAGACATCTTCTCCCCTATCCAAAGGATAGGGGATTAGATGTCTGATCTCGGCTGTGGCACTCCAGACGTCCAGTGCACTAAGCCAACTTCGCTCCGTGCCGGATGACCGGTGATGCGGGTCGTCACGGTCACACCTTGCTCTTGACGTCATGGCCATGCCCCCTCAATGCAAGTCTATGAGAGGGGGTGTGACGGCCGTCACACCCCCTCCCATAGACTTACATTGAGTGGTCATGGCGTCACGAGCGGTCGTGATGTCACGAGGCTCTGGCACTGTACAAACATCTTATCCATTATCCTTTGGCTAGGGGATAAGATGTCTAGGGGTGGACTACCCCTTTAAGGAAGAAGTCCTGACCGGGTTATGTACATGCAAGTTATCTCATTACCATTCTGGCCGGATCATTGTATGTTTGCCACCATCCCGCTGTGGCTGTCCCATTTAGTAATGAATCACCTAGTTTCTTTTTATTTGTCTTTTACGTATTCAATACATTACTTGCCAAATGTACATATGAAGAGCCTTCGTTTGACTAAATCAACTATATATTAGTATTTCCAAATGTAACCGACACATCTATTTTTCAGGGACCACCAGGACCACAAGGGCCTGTCGGGGCTTTGGGTGAAATTGGACATAAGGTACAATAAAAAATGTATTATTTTAACGATAAAGTTGTCTTTCAAAGCAAATCTGAGTGTGATCTATGTTCCTTATTGGACTAATGACCAGTTGAGTGTTATTTTGGGCTGACATTTTTGTATTTGGAAGATCCTCAAGTATGTTGACGCCATCATTTATCAAAATTTAGTAGTTTGAGTAGTTGCCCACTTTTGCCATTAACTTGTTTTGATGAATCTCTCCCCAAAGTGGATTCTCCGTTGTCATCTTTTACCTTCACCTTTGACCAATTTACATCACATGTAAAATACACCCAATCCATGCAGCCTCCATAGGCTTGTGTATGTGGACACGTGGTTGGCCAGGTACGGTCATGAACATTATGTCAACATTCTTGAGTTTATCCAAAGTAATCTGAACTTACCAAACAAATGTTAAAACCATTATAAACTCATTAGAGGTTGGAAATTCAGCCCAAAAAGGTAATTTGGGGTCAGGAAATCTGGCGCTGAGTTTTGGCTCCAGTACCAACTTGTGTAACTTCCTCTGTAGCTAAAGAATAAAGATAGGACGTGAGCCCATGAACTGAGCTCGGTAGATCGGGGCCTCATGTCTGGGTGAAGGTCAGAGACGGCCTAGATCTGTTCCTCTTCGTAAAATGAAGATTGTTATGGGACAAACATTGTAGAGTATTATTGTAAAGCAACTTTAAAGGGGTATTCCAGCTTCCAAAGGATAGGGGATAAGATGTATGATCGCAGGGGTCCTGCCAGATTTCGGTGCAGCCCCCAGCATTCTGTGCCACGACTCTAGTGACGTCACGCCCCCTCCATCGATGTCTATGGGAGGGTGTGTGACGGCCGCCACGCCCCCTCCCATAGATATGAATGGAGGAGGCGTGAGTGGTGTCACTAGGGGGGCGTGGCCATTACGTCATGTCTCTGTCTCAGAGGCAGCGCCCTGCACAGAATGCCGGGGGCTGCACTGAGATTGCGGGGGTTACCAGCGGCGGGGGACTGGGGGATTGCGGGGGACCCCTGCGATCATACATCTTATCCCCTGTCCTTTGGATAGGGGATAGATGTATAAAACCAGATTACCCCTTTAAATTTTAGTACTAGGATGTGTAATGACACAGCAAGTAACATCTCTCCTGCTTATGTTAGGGACGACAGCTCATACCGACTAATGCTTTCCCATATAACCACAGCCAGGTTACCTTCGGGGTCTATTTATTATGGGTTGTCATCATATTTTAATGAAGTTTAAATGGCCACATGTGTGGTCAGTATGGAGGGAGGGTGGGCTCTCACAATTCTTTGGATTTGGATCTTTTTGGTATTATAAGTAGTATTATTTTAGTCACAGGTTTTGTTTTAAATGGGAGTTTTTTGCGACTTTTAACATCCACACTTTCACACTAACCTGTGTAGAGGGAATGTTGCTGAGTTTCCCATAGCAACCAATCAGATCGCTTCTTTCATTTTCAAAAAGGCCTCTGCAAAATGAAAGAAGTGATTTGATTGGTTGCTATGGGCAACTCAGCAACTTTCCCTCTGCACAGGTTTTGATAAATCTCCTCTTTATGTCTATTGCAATTTATTTTTAAAAAGTTGCAATCAAGAGGCAGTATTTCCTGGATAACCCTTTTAATAAGCGATTTTAAATGCAGTGACACTATACAAAGCATATAAAACACCCACAACCAGCAGACGGAAAGTGAGGCAAGTTTATAAAGTTCTTATTATTTACCATCTTTTATTTATTTAGGGACCTCCAGGGGCAAAAGGAGAACCAGGGCCACCAGGTGATCTAGGAATGAAGGTAAGTGATGTCCTATGGGGAGCATCTGTGTAGAGGTCACCTGTAGTAACAGATAGGACAAGTTATGAAGTACAGTAACCCCCCCGACATGCGATGACCCCGACATATGATGAAATCGACATATGATGCTTTTATATGTCGGGGCCATCGCATTAACTGCTATCCGACAGCGCAAAATGCTTAAGCTGCTGTCGGATAGCAGTTTAAGCATCCCGGGCAGGTTCGCTTAATAATTCCTGTTGCTCCGGGTCCACTTCGCGATCCTCCGGCGTCTTCTGCATCTTCTCCGGGGTCCGGGCCTCGCTTTCCGGCGTCGTTATTACGTCACTACGCACGCCGCGCCAGGGCAGCACCGTAATAACGTCACCAGAAAGCAAGGCCCGGACACCGGAGAAGATGCGGAAGAAGCCGGAGGATCGCGAAGAAGACACCGGAGCAGCGGGACAGCATCGGGAGCGGTGAGGACCTGGTGCGGAGCAACGGGGACAGGTGCTGTAGCGTGGGGGGTAGGGCGACGGACCGTATTCGCGCAAATGTGCACTTCCTCAGGCCCCGGAGCGCACATTTGCGCGAATATGTTCCGTCGCCCTACCCCCCACGCTACAGCACCTGTCCGCTCTCCCGTATCGCTCCGGTGATCCGATGTACATGTGAAATAAAGAATGAAGTTTTATGCCGCAACTACAGGGTGAGTGCTCCGCTCTTCTTATTTGGCTCTAACCCTGGTGTATTGGTTGTACTATATAGTGTCAGGTGCCCGCCATGGTGCGTGGTCTTCTGACTGTGTGCCCTCCTCAAAGGGGCACCCTCATATAGCCTAAGTCTATTGTAAGGCATAAAGTCACCAACAAAATGAAGTGTCAAGTGTATGCGACATCAAGTCACGTGTAACCGTAGCCTAAGGGTCAGTCCTCTTATATCCACGGTGCCTCCAGCTGTTAAAAGACTACAATTCCCAGCATGCCCAGACAGCCTTTGACCTTTCTTCCATAGAAATCCTTGAGTCACATGACTGAAAGAATCACGTGACTCGTCAAGATAAAATCGCATAGAGGAGAAAATGCCAAAGAAAAAAAGACGCCAAGACTAAAACCCACTATTTTTTTTTTTTAAATTGCATCTTGGGATTGCAAAATAATAAGACGTTTTTTGTGGTGCTTTAAAAAAAAAAATTTAAAATAAAATATATATATATATATATGTGTGTATATATATATATGTGTGTGTGTATATATATATATATATATATATGTGTGTGTGTGTATATATATATATATATATATATATATATATATATATATATATTGTTTTTTTTTTTTTTTTTTTTGCTGACGCCAGTAAGAAAACTAAGTAGTAACTTAGCCTCAGACTACTTATAGGGTTTGTTTGTAGTCTGTAACCTTCGTGACAGATAGGTCTGATTGGGAGCTGTATACAGAGAACTGCAGGATATTTTATTTTAAGAGTGCCTCCAGCTGTTGCAAAACTAACTCCCAGCACGCCTGGACAGCCAAAGGTTGGGGATTATTGCTCTAATGTAGTCTATCCCAATCAGTGTGCCTCCAGCTGTTGCAAATCTACAACTCCCAGCATGCCCGGACAGCCAAAGGTTAGGGATTTTTGCTCTTATGCATTCTATCACAATCAGCGTACCTCCAGCTGTTGCAAAACTACAATTCCCAGCATGCCCAGACAACCAAAGGTTAGGGAATATTGCTCTTATGCATTCTATCCCAATCAGCGAGCCCCCAGCTGTTGCAAATCTACAACCCCCAGCATGCCCGGACAGCCAAAGGTTAGGGATTTTTGCTTTTATGCATTCTATCACAATCAGCGTACCTCCAGCTGTTGCAAAACTACAATTCCCAGCATGCCCAGACAACCAAAGGTTAGGGAATATTGCTCTTATGCATTCTATCCCAATCAGCGTGCCCCCAGCTGTTGCAAAACTACAAGTCCCAGCATGCCCGGACAGCCGAAGGCTGTCCGGGCATGCTGGGATTTGTAGTTTTGCAACAGCTGGAGGCACGCTGGTTGGAAAACACTGCTTTCATGTATTTTTGCATCTTATTTTCTTGTCCTGAGCCATTTCTCCAGCTGCCGGTGACTAGGGAAGCTCTACAACCAGGGGACCCGGACCCGTTTGAGGCCCTTGAGTCAGATGTACTATTGGTCTTCTCCCAAAGGCATTTTTGCTTTAATGTCATCCTGTTTATTTTGGAGGGTACATCTTGTAGCTTTCATACTTCTTATTGTGTCTCCACATTTTATGTCCCCCCCCCCCCTCCACTCGGCACCCCCCACCCCCAATTCATTGTTTTTGGCAAGCCATCCCCGGCTTATGACAGAAGCTACTGTTCCCCTTTTGTGACAGCGGTGAAACCTAAACCGTCCTCCCCTCCTGTCCTTTTCTTTGGGAACAAAACCCCATTGATGTGCGCCGTCCTGCCACTCGGATATGCGCGGCTCACAGTAGCCGACAACTTTCAGCGGCTGCCAGCGTGCGGCTCTTATCTCAGCTGGACGGTGTACACCCCCCCCCCCCCCCCCCCCCCCCACACTCTTGGACATCTTGCACAATTCTCTCTCCATCTCCGCGCATGAACCGCGTAGCTCGAGACCTCCAGTCCGGGTCTGGACGCGCAGATGTCTTTCCAAAAAAAAAGCGTGTTCCCTGTGTCTAACAGCAGTAGTTTGTTTTCCGAACAAAGGGTCAGAGCTTTTTACTAGCAACAATCCCAGAAATATTTATAGTAAAAAATAAAAAAAACACAGGAAGAAAGAAAAAGTCTGGTTTCGGGACCTGGGCTTTAAAATAGAAAATTGCGTGGAACATGAACCCGTGGCCCCGAATGGGACTTAAAGGGGTACTCCGGTGGAAAACTTTTATTTATTTATTTATTTATTTATCTATTTTTTAATCAACTGGTGCCAGAAAGTTAAACAGATTTGTAAATTACTTCTATAAAAAAAAAAATCTTAATCCTTCTAGTACTTATTAGCTGCTGAATACTACAGAGGAAATTCTTTTCTTTTTGGAACACAGAGCTCTCTGCTGACATCACGAGCACAGTGCTCTCTGCTGACACTCTGTCCATTTTAAGAACTGTCCAGAGAAGGAGAAAATCCCCATAGAAAAACATATGCTGCTCTGGTCAGTTCCTGAAATAAACAGAGATTTCCTCTGTAGTATTTAGCAGCTGATAAGTACTGGAAGGATTAAGATTTTTTTAATAGAAGTCATTTACAAATCTGTTTAACTTTCTGGCACCAGATGATTTAAAAAAAATAAAAAAGTTTTCCAACGGAGTACCCCTTTAAGGGGCTCCCAGAATGGAAATTTGCTTCTTCATGGAATGGATCTTTTTTTTTTTCTTTACTCTGCATTTCAGGGAAATTAAAACAACAAAGCGAAAAAACATAATTCATACTATGGCCCAGATTTACTAAAAACCATCAAATTCTCCAGAGTCATCAGGCCATGGTCACACGTTGTATTTTCGGTCGCATTTGTTGCTGTAAGAAATACTACCGGTTTTTTAAACTCTGCAGGTTATTTTACATTTGTTTGTTTTTTTGGGGGGTTTTTTTACGCTCATATTTTGTTATTATTAATATTATTATTTTTTTTGCTCGTATTTTGTTATTATTATTATTACTTATTTTTATTATTATTATTTCTCACATGTGGCTGCAAATAATGAACAAGATACTACAGTTTTCTTACCGGTTCTCTAAATTCTGCAGGTTATTTTACTTTTTTATTTTTTACGGTCGGATTCGGCAGTTTTCTTTTATACGGCTGTGTGTCGCTTTTTTCCTACTCCGGTGGGAAACAAGTGGAAAACAAATGTTTTCAATCAACTGGTGCCAGAAAGATAAACAGATTTGTAAATTACTTCTATTAAAAAAATCTTAATCCTTCCAGTACTTATAAGCTGCTGAATACTACGGAGGAAATTATTTTCTTTTTGGAACACAGAGCTCTCTGCTGACCTCATGACCACAGTGCTCTCTGCTGACATCTCTGCCCATGTCAGGAACTGTACAGAGTAGGAGCAAATCCCCATAGCAAAACTATCCTACTCTGGACAGTTCCTGACATGGAAGGAGGTGTCAGCAGAGAGCACTGTGGTTAGACTAGAAAGAACTACACAACTTCCTCTGGAGCATACAGCAGCTGATAAGTACTGGAAGGATTAAGATCTTAGAATAGAAGTAATTTACAAATTGATATAACTTTCTGGCACCAGTTTATTGAAAACATTTGTTTTCCACCAGAGTTCCCCTTTAAAGCTTTGGTTTACAACCAATGTGCCTCCAGCTGTTGCAAAACTCCAACTCCCAGCATGCCCGGACAGCCAACGGCTGTCCGGGCATGCTGTGAGTTGAAGTTTTGCAACAGCTGGAGGCACACTGGCTCGGGGAAACAGCATTAAAGAATATGTAGACTTTTAAAGATTATATATATATATATATATATATATATATATATATATATATATATATATATATATATATATTTATTTTTATTTTTTTTCACTGCCCCCAATGCATCTTCGATAAAACGATAAAAAAAATCCCTGCCGTTTTCTGTATACAGCTCCTATTCAGATCTATGTGTCACGAAGGTTACAAACTACAAACAATCCCTTTTAGTAGTCAAATGTAATGAAAACATACAGGCAAAGCGGTACTTTTGTAATGTGAACCAATACACCAACGCGTTTCAGCTGCATCTTAATCATGGCTAGTCTGAAGACTGTCTAAGCTTAAACTAGACAAACGATGGGTTGACCTAAACCTGCGCCAGAATCTGACGCAATTTTTTGGCACACCTAAGGCCACATTCTTAGCCATGAAAACCATGCCCCTTTTTTTTTTTTAGACATTGGCTGTCCGGGCATGCTAGGAGTAGTAGTTTTGCAACAACTGGAGGTCTATTGGCTATTCGGGCATGCTGGGAGTTGTAGTTTTTCAACATCTGCAGTTTGGAGACCACTGGTCTAAATCACTGCTCGGATCACATGAGGGAGTTCATTTCTACAATGACCACCTTTATTTTTCCATCATAATCATCATCATCAATGTGTCCGGGCGGAGATTCCGTAGTGGGAATAGGCCCTATGGTTCCAAATTCGCTCTATTACTTTAAAGGGGTATTCCATGAAAAAAAAAAAATGTCTGGCTCCAGAAAGTTAAACAGATTTGTAAATTACTTCAATAAAAAAAATCTTAATCTTTCCAGTACTTATCAGCTGCTGAAGTTGAGTTGTTCTTTTCTGTCTGACCACAGTGCTCTCTGCTGACACCTCTGTCTGTCTCAGGAACTGTCCAGAGCAGGAGAGGTTTGCTATGGGGATTTGCTCCTACTCTGGACAGTTCCTGAGACAGACAGAAGTGTGAGCAGAGAGCACTGTGGTCAGACAGAAAAGAACAACTCAACTTCAGCAGCTGATAACTACTGGAAGAATTAAGATTTTTTTAATAGAAGTAATTTACAAATCTGTGTAACTTTCTGTAGCTAGTTGATATTTTTTTTTTTTTTTTTTTTAAATGGAATACCCCCTTTAAATCAGTGGTCTCCAAACTGTGGCCCTCCAATTGTTGCAAAACTACAACTCCCAGCATGCCTTGACAGCCAAGGGCTGGAGGGCAGTTGGCTGCCCGGGCATGCTGGGATTTGTAGTTTTGCAACAACTGGCAGTCCATTGGATGTCGGTGCATGCTGTAAGTTGTAGATTTGCAACATCTGGACGTCTGTTGGCTGTCCGTGCATGCTGGGAGTTGTAGTCTTGCAACAGCTGGAGGGCCACAGTTGCACAGCTGCTCTTAATCAATGTTTAGATCATATGATAGAGCTCACGGAGGCTCAGTGGTTAGCACTTTTGCCCTGTAGCGCTGGGGTCCTGGGTTCAAATCCCACCAAGGACAACATCTGCAAAGAGTTTGTATGTTCTCCCCGTGTTTGCATGGGTTTCCTCCCACACTTCAAAACACACTGATAGGTTTAGATCAATTTGAGTGTACAGCGCTGCGGAATCTGTGTGTGCTATATAAATAAAGAATTATCATTTCTGTACTAACCACCTCTAATATTTCTTTCATTTTCAGGGAGATATTGGTCCATTGGGAATACCGGGAGAACAAGGCCTCATAGGCCAGAGAGTGAGTATACCTGTGGGACCTATAGTCGTAGTCCCGGATACTCCCACAGGGTTAGATACTATACATATGGGATGGACACCTTGACCCTTTTTTTTTTTACAGGGGGTCATGTAAGCAACCTGTCCTGGGGAAAAACTCTTTAAACTAGAGGTCTCAAACTGTGGCCCTCCAGATGTTGCAAAACTTCAACTCCCAGCATGCCCGGACAGCCGTTGGCTGTCCGGGCATGCTGGGAGTTGAAGTTTTGCAACATCTGGAGGGCCACAGTTTGAGACCACTGGTACTCCACTGGAAAACATTTATTTTATTTTAATTTTTTTTAAATCAACTGGTGCCAGAAAGTTAAACAGATTTGTAAATTGCTTCTATTAAAAAAATCTTAATCCTTCCAGTACTTTTCAGCTGTTTTATGCTTCACAGGAAGTTCTTTTCTTTTTGAATGTCCTTTCTGTCTGACCACAGTGCTCTCTGCTGACACCTCTGTCCATTTTAGGAACTGTCCAGAGTAGGAGCAAATCCCCATAGCAAAGCTCTCCTGCTCTGGACAGTTCCTGACATGGACAGAGGTGTCAGCAGAGAGCATTGTGGTCAGACAGAAAGTAAATTCAAAAAGAAAAGAACTTCCTGTGTAGCATACAGCAGCTGATAAGTACTGGAAGGATTAAGATTTTTTTAATAGAAGTAATTTACAAATCTGTTTAACTTTCCGGCACCAGTTGATTTAAAAAAAAATAAAAAAAATAAAATATATATATATATATATATATATATATAGTTTTCCAGGGGAGTACCCCTTTAAGTAAACCAACATTAGTAGTCCTATAGTGCCCTCTACAGGGCAGTAAGATAAAGACACTTACTCACTTTCCAATGCCATCTTCAGCCATCACTTGTCTTGTGACGCACAAATAGTCATTGTTTTAACTTTTTCCCACTCACAATGTATCTGCAGGGAGAAACAGGCCTAGAAGGGGACAGTGGTCCGATGGGCCCCGACGGACTGAAGGTGAGTTTGCCCTTAAAATGGATTGATGATGAGAGTCATTGTTCTGGGAGCCCAGGTGTAGAGGCTCAAAAGTTTTATCTGAAGGACTGAAGGGTGGGGTTAAAGGGGTACTCCACTGGAAAACATTTATTTATTTATTTTAATTTTTTTAAATCAACTGGTGCCAGAAAGTAAAAAAGATTTTTAAATTACTTCTATTAAAAAATATTAATCCTTCCAGTACTTAGCTGCTGTTATGATCCACAGGAGGTTCTCTTCTTTTTGAATTTCCTTTCTGTCTGACCACAGTGCTCTCTGCTGACACCACTGTCCATGTCAGGAACTGTCCAGAGTAGAAGCAAATCCCCATAGAAAACCTATCCTGCTCCGGACAGTTCCTAAAATGGACAGAGGTGTCAGCAGGGAGCACTGTGGTCAGGCAGAAAGGAAATTAAAGAAGAAAAGAACTTCCTGTGGATCACAACAGCAGCTGGAGGGCCATAGTACTGGAAGGATTAAGATTTTTATATAGAAGTCATTTACAAATCTGTATAACTTTCTGGCACCAGTTGATTTGAAGACATTGTTTTTCCTCTGGAGCCCCCCTTTAATGGAAGCTGATGCACAGCAGACACCTATACATACAAGTACCTATCTCTCCATGATTGCCAGTATTGTACTGTATACTTCCATAGTCATACTTCTTTGCATTCTGAGAAGCAAGAATGCAATTTTAACTAAAAATGTCTTAAAATTAAACATATACTAATCTTCTTTGTTTATATCTGGCAATAGGGTGAGAAAGGCGAGCCAGGCCCTGACGGGGAGAATGGAGAAAAGGGCACCGTCGGCTTAATAGGAAAAGATGGTCCTCCCGGTTTCAATGGAATTCCAGGTGTCAGAGTGAGTACATATAGTGATGGGAATCTCATTCGTCTAAGTGTTTCCCAACCATTGTGCCTCCAGCTGTTGCAAAACTGATGTCCAGGCATGCTTGGATTTATAGTTTTGCAACAGCTAGAGGCACCCTGGTATTGTGCCTGGTATTTGATACAGCAGTGTTTCCCAACAGTACACCTCCAGCTGTTGCAAAGCTACAACTCCCAGCATTCCTAGACAGCCAAAGGTTGGAGATTATTGCTTTAATGCAGTCTCTCCCGATCAGTGTGCCTCCAGCTGTTGCAAAACTACAACTCCCTGCATGCCAGGACAGGCAAAGGTTAGGTATTATTGCTCTAATGCAGGCTTTCCCAATTAATATGCCTCCAGCTATTGCAAAACTACAACTCCCAGCATGCCTAGACAGCCAGAGGTTGGAGATTATTGCTTTAATGCAGTCTCTCCCGATCAGTGTGCCTCCAGCTGTTGCAAAACTACAACTCCCTGCATGCCAGAACAGGCAAAGGTTAGGGGTTATTGCTCTAATGCAGGCTCTCCCAATGAATATGCCTCCAGCTGTTGCAAAACTACAACTCCCAGCATGCCCGGACAGCCAACGGCTGTCCGGGCATGCTGGGAGTTGCAGTTTTGCAACAGCTGGAGCCACCCTGTTTAATAAACACTGGACCTGACACGTCTTTTATCTCCTTTGCATACAAGTCAACGACACTGCGGAGGCGCAGACAGCGCAGCAGCGTTCACCACTATATCTCGCTCCGTCTTCACTCTCTGTAATGAGATTTCCGTGGATTATGATTTACGGCGCTGTCATGACTCATAAGTGTTGCGGACTCTAAGCTGCCGTGTTACTTTCCCTTTAAAATCTGATGTATCCAGCCTAATGCTCATGTGTGGGAGAGACTTATCTGTAATAAATCTCGGTGGAAATCTGGATAGCCATTAATGGCTTTAGGGACAGCAGATGATCCAGGGGCCGCACTACACGGTTCCATCGAGCTTCACGCTGCTGACAGACGAGTAACATCTGAATCGGACATCACAGGCTTCTCACAGCTGTACTGGTACTGCAGAGAATCCTAATAGAGCAGCTGGGTACACCCCCCCCCCCCTCGTCCGCGCCCCCCCCCCAACCCTCCCCCCCTCTCCCCAACATCTGCACGTCTCAAGTCTTCATTGTCCGTCTCATTGTCCATTGCGCGCAGCCATTCACACGCCTAAGCTCTGTAAACTTGCAAATTAAAAGTAGTTTTACTTGGCAGCAACGCAGGATGATCTAAAGCCGCTCAGCGCCCGGGACAGAGTTGTAAAAAGTTGTCCTCTTAGACAAGAATGAATCCTAGACGAATTTATTCTGAATATACATATGTATACATACATTCACACTCACTGTGTACAATGTGGATTCAAGGTTGGGTCACACAAAGCTCATCAGCAGTGTATTTCACGCTGCGGATGCGCCGACGAAAGTCCCAGAGCCACGGCAGTGCGAGCTCCCTGCTGCGGCCGGGTAGCTCTGTGTGTCGAATCGTGAGTGCTGGTGGAAAATCTGCTGCTATGAGCGGACACATAAAGCTACCCAGCCGCAGCAGGGAGCTCGTTCTGCTGTCGCTCTAGGACTGCCATCGACACATCCGCAGCGTGAAATACACTGACGATGCGCTCCGTGTGACCCTACCTTCAAAGCGTACCTTATAATGCTTCTATATGTTACTCACTAGGCCATGCAGATTCTTCACGTCTCTTTTTTTTATGTGTGTAGCTTCTTTATTTGGCTCACAAAGCCTTCCATTCTTCTGCTCACTTATTGTGACATCCACTGCTCAGGAAGGGGCGTGTCCGAGGCAAGCACTGAACCCGCCCTCACTGACCATGGATTCACTTCCTCACTGAGTCTGCTGTGCTGTGCTTGGTCTCTTCATACAGTTACTGAAGGCTGCTCTGTAACCCCCTCCTTTCTGTATTCATGCTGCAGTCTGATAGGACAGGAGTGAGCACAGAGGAGTGTTAGTCCCGCCCTTACTTCCTGGACTTTGTCCCTGCCTGTGCTTCATCTGGGACAAAGAGGAATCTGCAGCCGGAAAGCATTATGTTCTGGCTGGTATGGGGACCCCTAGTGGTGTTTTTAAAAGCCATGATTTCTATAAAAAGAAGATGAAATTTGAAAAGTTGATGTTTTGCCAAGATGTAAAACATATAAAAAGGTTTTGAACAGTCCATGAATACTATGGAATCTCCATCTGGATGTATTCTGG
This sequence comes from Hyla sarda, assembly GCF_029499605.1. Taxonomy (NCBI): domain Eukaryota; kingdom Metazoa; phylum Chordata; class Amphibia; order Anura; family Hylidae; genus Hyla; species Hyla sarda. Next base: position 16,859,603 of record NC_079197.1, read on the forward strand.
ACGGAGATCCCAATGGCCGCTTGCACCAAAGGTGCTTGGAACACGCAGACATTGCCTGACCCCATAGCCGGCAATGTATTCTGCTCCAAATTCCATTGAAACAAAAAAAATATGTTCATTCTTTCAATGGGTGCATTTTTGTAATGTGCAACCTGCAGCTGAATCCAATTGATAGCTGCACTGAAGTGTGCGCCTGAAAGCTCGAGGGCGGCCCTAGGACCGCGCGGACTACATTGCTGCCACCATAGACGGCAATGCATTTCTGATGAACATTCGTGGTGTGAACCCAGACAAGAGTTTTTCCAAGCGTAAAAGTTATCACTTACCTGAGAAGGTTCCATCTTCTGGGACCCCCATCGATCATAAGAACAGAGGCCCCTTGTTTCCAGAGCAGATAGAGTGGCAGAACACATTCTCAACCGCTGCTCCATTCTTCAGACGTCTCATAGAGAGAACGGAGGCCGAGTATGCCTGTTGCTGGTCATTCACACTGGGGACGAGAGACCTTCGTTCTTGTGATCGGTGGGGGACCCAGCAGTCGGACCCCATTGATCCGCTTGTCATAAGAAATGACTTTTAGCCCTGGTATAACCCCTTTTGCCTATCAGTATGGCTTTTAAAGTGTAAAGACAGTGGGTCTCTCAGTCCGCCCCCTCCCTCAGTATGCGGTCTACTCACATCTCCCATAGCATTAGCAAAACTACAACTCCCAGCTTGTCCTCACTGACAGTAGCGGGACACAAGATGACAGTGGGAGGATTTTTCCTCTAGGTGTGAGCCCTGCACTAACAGCTGTCAATCAAGGAAGTGTGTCCATAACATAGGTGATGACTCTTGGACACAGCAGGACTAGTATGCGTCCAAGCAGGCGGGGGGGGGGGGGGGGGGCAGTTGTTTGACTGGATTTTTCAGTAGGAAATACTGAAAATTTTCTAATGAAAGCAATTACTGAACCTATTGGTTATACATGCTTTACAACATATCAAAAGTGTTTGTATCTGACAGTGCCCATTTAAATATCATTAGTTCATGCAAACTGGGCTGGAATCTATGATAGAACCAGCCTATAATCAATAGCTGCCTTTTGTTGTGGTATAGTTTGTACAGTAGTTTTAGGGCATGCTGGGATTTATAGTCTCCGTGAATAAAGTCTCTGGCAGATAGCCGTATGTGGCATATACCTTCTTAGTGAAATCGTTGGTGATATAGCAGATGATAGTTATAGATAGTAACAGTTAAAGGGGTACTCCGGTGGAAAACTTTTTTTTAAATCAACTGCTGCCAGAAAGTTAAACAGATTTGTAAATTATTTCTATTAAAAAATCTTTACCCTTCCAGTACTTTTTAGCAGCTGTATGCTACAGAGGAAATTCTTTTCTTTTTGAATTTCTTTTTTTGTCTTGTCTACAGTGCTCTCTGCTGACACCTGATGCCCGTATCAGGAACTGTCCAGAGCAGAAGAAAATCCCCATAGCAAACCTATGCTGCTCTGGACAGTTCCTGACACGGACAGAGGTGTCAGCAGAGAGCACTGTGGACAAGACAAAAAAGAAATTAAAAGAGAACAGAATTTGCTTTGAAGCATACAGCTGCTAAAAGGTACTGGAAGGGTAAAGATTTTTTATAGAAGTAATTTACAAATCTGTTTAACTTTCTGGCAACAGTTGACTTATAAAGACCTAAAAAAAAATGTTTTCCACCGGAGTAGGGGTACTCTGGTGGAAAACTTTTTTTTTTTTTTTTAAATCAACTGGTGCCAGAAAGATAAACAGATTTGTAAATTACTTCTATTAAAAAATATTATTCCTTCCAGTACTTAGTAGCTGCTGAATACTACAGAGGAAATTATTTTCTTTTTGGAACACAGAGCTCTCTGCTGACATCTCTGTCCATTTTAGGAACTGTCCAGAGCAGCATATGTTTTCTATGGGGATTTTCTCCTGCTCTGGACAGTTCCTAAAATGGACAGAGATGTCAGCAGAGAGCTCTGTGTTCCAAAAAGAAAATAATTTCCTCTGTAGTATTCAGCAGCTAATAAGTACTGGAAGGATTAAAACATTTTAATAGAAGTAATTTACAAATCTGTTTAACTTTCTGGCACCAGTTGATTAAAAAAAATGTTTTCCACCGGAGTACCTCTTTAAGCAGCCTATTTTTAGATTGTTACTGTTTTATAATATCATATTTTCTAGTATAATTGTATCTTGGTGGGGAGACACATGGGCCCTGTGATTACACCGCCTACTTTTATTAATAAATGTATTTTATTGCATCTATTTATATTATCTTATTTACATAGAATGTAATTAAATTCACACAATCTACTATCCTGGTTCCCATTTTCCCTACTTCACTCACTTGGTTTCTAACATCACATAATCTCATTTATATCCTATCCTCCTCCAAGATTTCATATATATATATATATATATATATATATATATATATATAGCCTAGAGGACTGAGACACCCACTGTCTACACCAGTGCTCTTCAACCTGCGGACCTCCAGATGTTGCAAAACTACAACTCCCAGCATGCCCGGACAGCCAACGGCTGTCTGGGCATACTGGGAGTTGTAGTTTTGCAACATCTGGAGGTCCGCAGGTTGGAGACCACTGCCCTATACCTATAAGCATTAAAGGGGTACTCCGGTGGAATTTTTAAAAATTTTTTAATGAACTGGTGCTAGAAAGTTTAACAGATTTGTAAATTACTTCTATTAAAAAATATTTACCCTTCCAGTACTTTTTAGCAGCTGTATGCTACAGAGGAAATTCTTTTCTTTTTTAATTTCTTTTTTATCTTGTCCACATAATCTCATTTATATCCTATACTTCTCCTAGATTTCATATATATATATATATAGCCTAGAGGACTGAGACACCCACTGTCTACATCAGTGGTCTTCAACCTGCGGACCTCCAGATGTTGCAAAACTACAACTCCCAGCATGCCCGGACAGCCGTTGGCTGTCCGGGCATGCTGGGAGTTGTAATTTTGCAACAGCTGGAGGCACGCTGATTGGGATAGAATGCATTTGAGCAATAATCCTCAACCTTTGGCTGTCCGGGCATGCTGGGAGTTGTAGATTTGCAACAGCTGGAGGCACCCTGATTGGGAAAGAATGCATTAGAGCAATAATCCTCAACCTTTGGCTGTCCGGGCATGCTGGGAGTTGTAGTTTTGCAACAGCTGGAGGCAGTCTTGTTGGGATAGACTGCATTAGAGCAATAATCCCCAACCTTTGGCTGTTCGGGCATGCTGGGAATTGTAGTTAAGCAACAGCTGAAGGCACAGTGATTGGGATAGAATGCATTAGAGCAATAATCCCCAAACTTTGGCTGTCCGAGCATGCTGGGAGTTGTAGTTTTGCAACAGCTGCAGGCACTCAGCTGGAGGAAATCCATGCAACCATAGAGAACATTAAATCAAGAATAAACAAAAAAGTTAATGGGAAAACCCGCTACAGAGAATAAAGTCATTTGGCTTAACCCCTCTGCTGCTCTATAGCCTATAAGCCCACATTTGGCAGCCACCATGTGGCGCTAGTGCAAAAACCGCAGAGCAGATGGATCACCGAAATGCACTTTGGAGTAGTATCCAGCCGACGTCCTGCACCATCTCCGGAGAGGCCAAATCCTGCTACCATTGAGCAATCATGGGCTTCAAAAAATGGACAATCCCTTTAAAGCCGTGTATGATGTAATGTGACCTTTCTTCACCGCATCAATCCTTTAATCTCTTAGATTTATTGGAGAGAATTTACTGGCCCCCTGGATACTGTGCAGACATGGTGAAGACATAGAAACTTCCCCCTAGCCCCCCAGTGCACATCGTGCTGCCAATACCATGACTTATGTGTATATATATACTGTGTATATATATATATATGTATATATATATATATATATATATATATATATATATATATATATATGTGGAGGAGCCAATAACCTGCAGATGAAGGTGGCCGCATTGTGCCTTACACTGAAGCGGAGTCCGGAGGTCTCAAAGGCCAATATAGTGATAGTTATCCTGCTCTATTCTTCATTGTAGGTCCTAGATCGGTGGTCTCCAAACTGTGAATCTCCAGCCATTGGCTGTCCGGGCATGCTGGGAGTTGTAGTTTTGTAACATCTGGAGGTCCACAGTTTGGAGACCACTGTCCTAAATGTTAGCATACATTTATTATATACTAGTACCTAATAACCCACTGCTGTGCTTAGAAGAGGTGAATATATATATATATGGAGAATATATCTCTATAGGATCAGGATATATAGTGGTTATACTCCTCCCCTCCAGCTCTATCTGTATACTGCTGTTGCTATCTTTATGAGATCAGGATCTATAGTAGTTATACACCTCCCCTCCTGCTCTATCTGTATAATGCTGCTGCTATCTCTATGGTACCAGGATCTATAGTAGTTATACACCTCCCCTCCAGCTCTATCTGTATGCTGCTGCTCTCTCTATGGGACCAGGATATATAGTAGTTATACACTTCCCCCTTAGATTTATCTGTATACTGCTACTGTCTCTATGGGGTTAGGATATATAGTAGTTATACACTTCCCCTTTAGCTCTATCTGTATACTGCTGCTATTGCTATGAAATCAGGATATATAGTAGTTATACACATCCCCTCCAGCTCTGTTTACTGCTGCTGCTATATCTATTGGATCAGTATATATAGTAGTTATACCCCTTCCCCCCAGCTCTGTCTGTATACTGCTGCTATTTCTATGGGATTAGGATATTCATAGTAGTTATACACCTCCTCTCCAGCTTTATCTGCATACTGCTGCTGCCATCTCTATGGGTTCAGTATATAGTAGTTATACCCCTCGCTTCCAGCTCTATCTGTATACTGCGGCTATCTCTATGAGATCAGCATATATAGTAGTTATACCCTTCCCCTACAGCTCTATCTGTATACTGCTGCTGTTTTTTTTATGGGATCAGGATATATATATAGTAGTTATGACCCCTCCCCCCCCCCCCCCCCCCGTTCAGCTCTATCTGTATACTGCTGGTTATGATTACCACCATTAAGATATTGGCTTTAAATGGGAACTGGTCCAACATTTTGTTGGGATCTCCGAGTGATTGTTTTGCTCCATACGATCGCCATTCTGTTCCTATAGGTTTAAAGGCCATATATCTACCGTCCCCTGAATATATTCTGCACATTACTAGGGAAATATGGCAGTGACAGAGTTAAGGCGCTATATCTGTCCGAAGCCGAGCCAGCTGGCGGGGAGTCTGGCGCTCAGTTCCAGCAGCTCTGCAGAGTGAGTTTTTGGTCTTGGGACAAGCAAGAGATTGGGTATCAGTTCCAGGAAAGTCATCCTAGAGTGTGTGAGAAATCCGAGCCGGCCTCTTGGAATCCCCCTTTATACAAGATGTTACAGTGAGGGTGGTGGGAGGGTGTGACTGGGGTGCACCTTGCTGTCTCTGCCTCCTTCTATTATCAATGGAGCGTCATATGGTCGTGTCTTCATCGTCTTACCTGATACTTGCCAGACGCAGGCAATGTCTTGGCGCCAGAGCGATGGCTGCTTTCTAAGAACCGTAATTGTTCATTCCAGTTGTTTAGTAAACATCCAACAAACAAGACGGATGAATTACCGGTAGAATTATGCCACCTACTAAGAAGCCGCCGCCATCTGTTCGTGCCTCTTGTCTCAGCACCGTTTTGTGGTACATATATATGGGCACCATTGTGCGGCATTACTGTGTGTGGACATATACGAATGTTGCATATTTTTCCGGACCATCAATTGGCCTTTAGGTCCCCCCCCCCCCATACTATGCACACTCACCATCACTAGGCCTACAACTCCAGCTGTTTTATTCCAACACCGCTGCATCCATACATTTCATTACTGCAACCAGGTCATGTGATCTCCAATCTGACTCACAGAAAATGATTTGCCTAAATGTGTCAGTCCTTGGTCAGTTGGCTTCCTGTGATCACCTACTAGATCCCCTCCTACAAGCTCTCAGACCCCTCCCCACCCTGTTTTGTATACTACCGCTATTGGATCAGGATATAAAGTAATTATTCTCTATGGGATCTGGATGTAGTTATACACCTCCAGCTCTATCTTTATACTGCTACTGCTATCTCTATGGATTCAGGATATAGTTATACACCTCCAGCTCTATCTTTATACTGCTGCTGCTATCTCTAGTAGGATCAGAATATATAGTAGTTATACCCTTCCCCTCTAGCTCTATCTGTATACTGCTGCTGCTATCGCTATGGAATGAGGCTATAGTAGTTATTCACTTCTCCTCCAGCTCTATCTATATACTGCTGCTGCTATCTCTATGGGATCAGGATATATAGTAGAGCGGGGGGGGGGGGGTGTCACTACTATATATCCTGATCCCATAGAGATAGCAGCAGCAGTATACAGATAGAGATGGAGAGGAGGTGTATAACTAGTGTATATACTGATCCCATAGAGATAACAGCAGCAGTATACAGATAGAGCGGGGGGGGTGTCACTATCTGTATACTGCTGCTGTTATCTCTATGGGATCAGTATATACACTAGTTATACACCTCCAGCTCTATCTTTATACTGCTGCTGCTATCTCTAGTAGGATCAGAATATATAGTAGTTATACCCTTCCCCTCTAGCTCTATCTGTATACTGCTGCTGCTATCGCTATGGAATGAGGCTATAGTAGTTATTCACTTCTCCTCCAGCTCTATCTATATACTGCTGCTGTTATCTCTATGGGATCAGTATATACACTAGTTATACACCTCCTCTCCATTTCTATCTGTATACTGCTGCTGCTATCTATATGGTAGCAGAATATATATACACCACCTCTTAGCTCTATTTGTTTTCCGGGCGGACATTCTTTCACATCATGTGAACATAACTTTAGAGAGCGTTCCCCCTGTGTCTCTTGGGCAATATAGGAGAATGTATATCTTCCTTGTGATTTCAGAAATAATCTTTTGGGGGTGTAATTTACCATTGTGCAACTTTTCTTTGCTGTGTATTTTTTTTTTTAAGCTATTTTTTTCAAAATCCACACAATTTATTATGCAGCGTGCGCAATTTCTTAAATTTAGACACAGAAATAAATATTTTAGTAAATAATAATTTTATGCAGATGATAAATCCTCTTTTTTTTTTTTATAAACCCTGTTTGAAGAATTTCTATAAACCCTAAAATATTTCAACACCGAATTGTGTTGACTGGATGGAAAATGTAACTAATATTCTGAAAAAAGGGATTGAATAAATAGGACAGGGAGATGGTCACTCAACAGTTAATAGCCCCAGAACTTAAGAACGTTCATTCAGTCCACGGATTGGATGCGGCGAGTAGGAACATAATTCCCCCCTGGATCAGCCCGTGTAGGTCACAGGCCTTTCTCTATTCACATAGGCCCGGAAATGATCCCTTGGAGATTTTGGCAGCGGCTGGGCGCACTAGTTGCAGCCATGGTGTGAAGTGATTCCTGTGTGTCTGGCAGCTTCTCTGCAGCGTCAGCTAAAACGATATTAATTCATTCTGCCTTGGCCGCGGATATGAATGTGTGTATATATTACTATTGGAGTCCTGCTATAGTCTGGCTTTTGTTCCATGCTCTTCAGTCTATGTGTAGATGTATAGATCTCAATAATCCCCCAAAAAATAGACAAAGCAGGAAAACTCACCGCATCCGGCATCTAAGGTGATGATCAGGAGGGACGGGGAAGCATCAGGACGCACTACGGAGCGCTCAGAGGCAACCGGCGGTTTTGCACGATGTCACGTTAGTTGCCGGATGCAGTGAGTTTGCCTGCTTTGTCTATTTTTGGGATTATGGAGCCTCTTATTATGCCTTTCCTGATTAGCAGAGCACCCCACGGGCATTATTGATGTGTGACGGTTTTGCATGATGTCACATGCTTCTTCCGGCCTCGGGAGGCCGGAAGAAGCAAGTGACATCACGCAAAACCGTATGTTGCCTCCGAGTGCTCCATAGTGACGTCGCTCGAAAAGTGACATTGTGTGAAACCGCCGGTTGCTTCTGAGCGCTCCGTAGTGACATTGTGTGAAACCGCCGGTTGCCTCTGAGCGCTCCATAGTGACATTGTGCAAAACCGCACGTTGCCTCTGAGTGCTCCGTATTGACATCGCTCGAAACCTCCGGTTGCCTCTGAGAGCTCCGTAGTGACATTGTGCGAAACCGCTGGTTGCTTCTGAGTGCTCCGTAGTGACATTGTGCGAAACCGCTGGTTGCCTCTGAGAGCTTCATAGTGACATTGTGCGAAACCGCTGGTTGCCTCTGAACGCTCTGTAGTGACATTGTGCGAAACCGCACGTTGCCTCTGAGTGCTCCGTAGTGACATCGCTCAAAACCTCCTGTTGCCTCTGAGCGCTCCGTAGTGACATTGTGTGAAACCGCAGGTTGCTTCTGAGCGCTCCGTAGTGACATTGTGTGAAACCGCAGGTTGCTTCTGAGCGCTCCGTAGTGAGATTGTGCGAAAGTAGTGCATCCTGATGCCTCCCCGTCCCTCCTGACCATCACGTTAGATGCCGGATGCGGTGATTTTGCCTGCTTTGTCTATTTTTTGGATTATTGAGCCTCTAATGCCTTTCCTGATTAGCGGAGCACCCCGCAGTCATTATTGATGTGTGGTCAGCGCTGAGTTCTACAATCCATGCCATGGATAGGTATAGGTGTATACAGCTTAGCATGTAGTGCTCTCCCCGTCTCCTCTCTCTACTACAGATGTATAGATCTCTTAAATAAAAAGGTTTGCCGCAGTCAGGCACTGCACCTGAGGCGTACACAGAAGTTTGCAGGACAATCCTAGGAATCAATCAGTGTGTTCTCCTTTGTGTATATGGGGTGCCAATAGAAGCAACCAAGAGAAGAGGACATAGTCCCATGAAATGCAATGTGTAGAGAAAAAGAATGGAGCTGCACTCACCCAATATGTCTTCAATGAGGTTTATTCTTCATATAGAAAAGGAAAACGGCTTCCGGATACCGATCCTTTGCAGGGAGCGAGATGACTGCTAGTTTCACGTCATGAGAGACGTTTCTTACGGTTAATAATACCAGAAGGAGAAATGAAGAAACGTCTCTCATGACTTAAAGAGTCGTCATCCAGTGGTACGCGCCCCCCCCCCCCCCCAACCCCCCGCACCTGAGGGCTGTGTCTCTCACTTCCCACAAGAGATCAGTATCCCGAAGTTGTTTTCCTTTTCTATATGAAGAATAAACATCATTGAACATACATTGGGTGTAGTTTTACCAGAAGCGGTGCACACGCTAAGAAAGACCACTCTGACACCTGTCAGCTGAGTTGATACTTTCTTTATTAAACTAGGAAGAGACTGTACAAGGTTTATATAGATGATAGTGACGTCTGCAAAAGGGGTTGTTTGAATTGGGTGTTAAAAGCACTTTATTGGTTAAAACTCCTTCTGTGTACTTCTTCTTCAGATAAGTTTTTCTCTTATCTCTCCCAAATTCCAACTCTGAGGCACCATCTTCAGTGCTCGATGGGAGGGGGAAGGAGCATACAGGTGGGGTAGGAGGGAGCCATTTAGTTCAGTGAAGACCTTGGTATGTAGTGTAGGAAAAATATTCATTTTAATATTAGAATTTATGTTAGTAGTATATATCAATCCACTATAATATAAGTATTTATGTTATTACATACTAATCCACTATAATGTAATAGAACTGTGTATATTGTAGAGTGGTATATACTGGACTCACACTCTGATCATAGGGGAACAGTCACAGATATAAACATGTTGTGAACCTACAACTCCCACCATGCCCGCACAGCCAAAGGCCTTTTTCAAAACTACTAAACAGCAGCCTCCAGCTGCTGTGAAACTACAACTCCCAGCATGGTGCATTTACACAGTGCACATATCCATAGACCCTCATTCACCGGATGGAGGCCAGGAGTGGCCCTTTTGGTCTCTGTGGAGCCACTGTGAATGCCCATTTCTTTAAGATCACATGACAGCTAGAGTCGTATTGGCAGCCAATAGAAAACTCCTTTGCTTGTCAGCCTTATTTGCATAGAAAAAATATTGGAAGATACAGAATACAGGGCTTTTTTTCTCTGCGAGGTTTAATACACGGGACCAGTGTTTTTATCATAATCTCACTGCTGACCAAGTAAACCACCGAGGGCTGTATTTAACTTGGAGAGATGGTTTGGATCCAATTTCATATGTGTGTAATTTGCCGACAATACCAAGCGAGCTCCGCGCGGCTCTTTGTCAGCTTGTGTCAGCAGTACTGTGATAGTGCTGTGTCACACTGCACCGCGGCTCAGCACACTGCATCCCACCGCACCGCCGCAGACAGGCCAGGAAAGACGGGCACAAAATATGGTTCTCATAAAACTGCGGAGTTCAAGAGCAGGCTTCATAATCCCTAAATTTCCTGCCCCTTGCCAATTGTATGTTGGACAGAGGCGCAAGTCAATGTTTTATACATGGAGACATTTCTGTGTCTGTGGGAAGGAATGTTCTGTGGTTTGTTCCCTCTCCGCTCGTCTTGTCTTCATTTGCAAGATTTTTTTTTCTGGCTGCATTTAGATCCCAGTTTAAATTAGACCTAGATATACAGCAGTGTAGTAAAGAATTTGGGGCACTCACCCTGGATCTCTTAACTATAGTCTTTGTTCAAAATGAATTCATATACAGTCAACACCTTTGTGCAGAGTGTAGAGCAGATAAGGCAGGAGCTTAAAGCTGAACAACAGCCACTGTTTCATGCCTAGTTGGCGTGAAACAGTGGCTGTCACTCGGGTTCACTCTCCTGCCTAATCTGCTCTGATCTTTGCACGAAGGTGTCGGCTGTATATGACTTCATCTCAGATAAAGACCAGGGTGAGTGCTCCAATTTCTTCACTGCATTTTATGAGTTTACAGAACCGGCATCTCTCTATGCCTCACCCTCACCTAGCCACCTATCCATTACTATAGCCCATTATTGACGTAGGCAGTGCCGGGTATTACCTTTACCCTGGATACAATGGGGTACAAGGATTACAGTTATCCTGCAAGATTCTGAGGTCTGGAATACATTGGGAGATGTATAACTGCGGCAGGTACTCAGAATCATTCCCATTGCTTTGTCACCGGCGACGCATTTATTGGTCTCCTGACCTCTTGTGACATAGATTATGTTACTAGATGTCTATAGCAATGGCCATCATGTGTCAGAAATGCACTAACCAATATGGTGAACAAGTGTTCATTACTAACATGGCTTTACTCTAATTTACAGGGAGTAGAGGGAAAACCTGGAAAACAAGGGGAAAAGGGAAAGCCAGGACGCAAGGTAAAGTATGGGATGGCATTAGTGCACATCATGGATCATGGCATGATACTGGCTGCTACTGAATGAAATATTCACTATATTTTTTTAGGGAAGCAAAGGTATTCAGGGTCACCTTGGGGAGACCGGTTCTCCAGGTAAACCAGGACCACCAGGGAATCAAGGACCCAAGGGAAGTAGAGGCACCCTCGGGCCTGTGGTGAGTATTGGGGGTTACTTGGCACACAACCAAAGCCTTATTTATACAGAAGGGTCTCCATAAAAGTTAGGCTGGAAAGAGGCCTCAATCTCTAGATCACCTGACAAACTCCAATAATATGTCTGATTTCTTGGTATTGAGGACTTTAGTATTGAGGACTGAGGATTCATAGGGCTCCAGGTCTAAATCTACATGAATGTCATTGCTATTGACTCCACGGTTTGTGAATGAAGAACTGACCAATCCATTCTCCCCTCTAGGGCTCTCCTGGCAGGATGGGTGCACAGGGAGAACCAGGAATTCACGGTTATCAGGTAAAGTTTCCAAGATTATCGGTCCAAAATGGTGCCCATGGTTGGCAGTGTGTGTGAGTGAAAGGACCTTCTGCCTAATGAAGACCGAAACCATGTTTTAGGCTTTCTGAATAACAGATCTCTTAGCTAGTTATAAGACATGACTGTGATGGCATTGTGGGAGATGTAGACACAAGTTTTGTGGGTTGAATGTCATGTGATTAATCTTTATGTTCTTTGTCTCACAATAGGGACATGCAGGCCCCCCAGGTCCAGTTGGTCCTCCAGGAGTAAAAGGCGAAAAGGTATGTCAGTGTTACCCTAGGAAATGCACACCAGCTGATCGCGGGGGTCTGACTGCTGGAATATTGTGCGTTGGGCCGGCTTGCAAGCCACGCACCTCCTGCAAAGCTACGCCCCACTCCCGCAAAGCCACACCTCCTTCCAATTACACCTTTTTTGTGCATAAGTTTGGCTTGCAAGTCACACCCACTCACACAAAGCCACGCCTGCTTTTATTTTCATCACAACTGAGAACTGGATATGACGACGGGCTATGAGAGTAGGAAATTAGGTCTGAATATGAGCACAGGATATGTGGACGAGATACAAGGATGGGCTATGAGGTCTGTATTAGGGATCAACCGATATTGATTTTTTAAGGGCCGATACCAATAATCTGTGAAGTTTGAGGCCGATAATTTATACCGATATTCCAGTATAAGTTATCGGCTATTTCTCCCTGCCCCGCAGAAGCCACTGCAGATCAACGATTTAAAGCGGGCGCTTTAAATCAATGAACTGCAGCGGCTTTTGCGGGGCCAGAGACTGCCGCCACCACCCGCCTCTCTCCCCCTGCCTGTCCTGGGGTCCTCCCTAGTCCAACTGCCGCTGCCCCCCCCCCCTTGCCTATCCTCTGGACCGCTGCCGCCCGCTTCTCTCCCCCTGCCTGTCCTGAGTCCAACCACCGCCGCTGCCCCATTGCCTCCTTCATCCCCGGTTTTATAATTAACTGTTCCCGGGGTCCGCGCTACTTCTGGCTCTGGCGGGGTCCTGAGCTGTCACTGTGCGCACTGACGGTGCCGTTGCTTTGAGGATGTCACTTGTCATTGCGCAGCGCACAGCAATAGCGCAGGACGCCGCAGGAGTCAGAAGTAGCGCAGACCCCGGGAACAGGTAATTATAAAACCGGGGATGGGGGAGGCAATGGGGCAGCAGCGGCGACGGCCTCTGGGTGTGGCATTATCGGCAACATAATATCGGCCAAACCAATAATCGGTCGATCCCTAGTCTGGATATGAAGTCGGGATATTAGGATGGGCTATGAGGTCTGGATATGAGGAGGGGATATGAGGTTGGGATTTGAGGTCGGGATACATGAGGACCGAATAAAGGGTCGGGATATTAGAATGGGCTATGAGGAGGGGATATGAGGTCGGAATACATGAGGACCGAATAAAGGGTCGGGATATGAGGACAGGTATGAGGTCTGGATGTGAGGACGGCATATAATGGTGGTATATGAGGACAAGAGCTTCCTCCTATGTTGCTTTGCCTCTTCCACAAGGTTTAGGTAGGAAAAACTGGACAACGCTCGGTAGTCTGCTAGTACTATTATTAAAACTGAGAAATATATTAAGAAATGTCATCAGATAAGTCATCCCTCCTCCTTCATTGTCTAGTTTCTGACAACTACTGCAGCAGGAGCCTCCCCCCTCTGCAATAGAACAGCAGGTTTCCTAAATGTTCCTGAATCAGATAGAGAATGCAAGATTATCTTCCATTTGTATCATTCACTTCTAGTTCCTTTAAAGTATAACTATCTCTTTAAAAAATTAAAATAAAATAAAATTTCACATGACCTAGAGACAAGACAAAAGTTTTGATCAGTCGTGGTCTGAGTGTTCAGACCCTGACCGAACACTAGAAGAGGCGGTAGAGAAAGGCTCGCAGACCCACACTGTCCCATAGACTTACATTGTAAGTAAGTAGCGCACTCTTCTTTAATCTCTTTCTAGCCATCTGTCGGGGTCTCAACACTCACACCCCGACCGATCAAAAACGTTTGACATCTCCCTACAACAAGCCCATGAAACTGCCCATTTAATCAGTGCCGTCATGTCCGCTCGCCCAGTTTATTTTTAAACCCACAATATTAGAGATAAAATGTTGGTGCAATAGACAGAGTCGTGTTTCTGTGGCTTTATTCAGGAACAGAACATGTGTGTCAGCAGATTCCCACCGAGCCTTAAGAGATCCCAGCAGACAGTGTGCACATTAGTGAGTCATCTCGGTCTTGTCCAAATGAGATCATGGCTGTAGATCTATGTCTCCACTGCAGCGTCTCTTTTGATCACATTTTATTGACCTTTTTGTGGTCCTTTTCACCTGGACATTGGTTTGGCAACAACTTTATGCAACGTAATACGTCATCCGTGTCTGTGGTATTAAAGCATATCAAATCTATTTGGAAAAACAAACCTCAGGTCGGGACTAGACCGCAGTTAACCCTGTTAATGCAGTTTTTTCCAGCCGGAGTGCCTCCAGCTGTTGCAAAACTACAACTCCCAGCATGCCCGGACAGCCAACGGCTGTCCGGGCATGCTGGGAGTTGTAGTTTTGCAACAGCTGGAGTCACCCTGGTTGGGAAACCCTGGGATAGGCCATCAATATCTGGTGGGAGTCCACCACCCACCATCAACTGTATGCTGGAAGTTGTAGTTTTGCAGCAGCTGGAGGCACCCTGGTTGGGAAACACTTGCTGTATTATATATACCAGTATTTCTTCCAACCAGGGTGCCTCCAGCTGTTGCAAAGCTACTACTCCCAGCATGCCTAGATAGTCAACGGCTGTCTGGGCATGCTGGGAGTTGTAGTTTTGCAACAACTGGGGGCAACCTGGTTGGGAAACCCTGGGATAGGCCATCAATATCTGGTGGGAGTCCACCACCCACCATCAACTGTATGCTGGAAGTTGTAGTTTTGCAGCAGCTGGAGGCACCCTGGTTGGGAAACACTTTCTGTATTATACATACCAGTGTCTCTTCCAACCAGGGTGCCTCCAGCTGTTGCAAAGCTACTACTCCCAGCATGCCTAGACAGCCAACGGCTGTCTGGGCATACTGGGAGGTGTACTTTTGCAGCAGCTGGAGGCAATACTGGTTAGGAAACACTTGCCATATCACATATACCAGTGTTTTTTTCCAACCAGGGTGCCTCCAGCTGTTGCATAATTACAACTCACAGCATGCCCGAATAGCCAATTGCTGTCCGAGCATGCTGGGAGTGGTAATTTTGCAGCTACTGAAGGCCTACTGGTTAGGAAACACTTGCAGGGAACTCATACCAGTGTTTTTTTTCCAACCAGGGAGCCTCCAGCTGTTGCAAAACGACAACTTCCAGCATACCCAGACAGCCAACATCTGTCCGGGCATGCTGGGAGTTGTAGTTTTGCAGCAGTTGACGGCATACTGGTTAGAAAACACTTGCTGTATCATATATACCAGTGTTTTTTTTTCCCAACCAGGGAGCCTCCAGCTGTTGCAAAGCTACAACTCCCAGCATGTCTGGACAGCCTTAGGCTGGTCTCACATGGCCGACAATGTGCAGAATGTGTGCACGTTTGATCCGGCATGCGCTTGGACCGCTTGTAAATGTGCCATTTCATAGACGGCAATGCATTTCCGAGCAGAATCTGCAGAAAGTATAGACAAGTCTTTTCTTTCTACAGAGGCCAGAATTGGGATTTCTGCGGCAGAAACATCTGCTGTGGAAATTTCGCCTTGTGCGCAGGGCAGCAGAATCCCATAGAAATCAATGGGACTCTGCTGCAGTGGAATTTCTCTAGCGGAATTCCACCGTGTGAACATAGCCTTAGGCAGTGTTTCCCAACCAGTGTGCCTCCAGCTGTTGCAAAACTGCAACTCCCAAATGACAGATTAACAGCATTCCCAATGAAATATTTGGAACTTTTGTTCAGCGCAATGCAGTTTCTATAGGAGCATTTAAATGCTGCTGCTTATTCACTTTTGGGGAATAAAAGTAACAGATTTTTTTATTTCGACTTTTCCGATTCTTTTTGGGGAGCTGGTTTTAACCCCTGGAGTGTGCACCCAACTATAATTCTGCTCTGACAGTGCTGCCCTAAACCTAGATTTTAATATCTTAATGAGTGAACATTCTGGCTTCATAAAACATAAAAAGAAAATTATTTTATTATTTGCAGATGTCTTATCAGTAGAGATGAGCGAACTTACAGTAAATTCGATTCGTCACGAACTTCTCGGCTCGGCAGTTGATGACTTTTCCTGCATAAATGAGTTCTCATTGGACTGTATCCACCTTTTCCAGCCCACCGGAGCACCGGAAAGCTGAACTAATTTATGCAGGATAAGTCATCAACTGCCGAGCCGAGAAGTTCGTGACGAATCAAATTTACTGTAAGTTCGCTCAACTCTACTTATCAGGTTAAGTAAAGACAAAAAATATGGAATCGCCTGACATTAAATTCCGAAAATAAATCCTGCAGGTAAAAGAGAAAGGGCTTAAAGATCTTAGCCTGGGTTCACACCACGTTTTTGCAATACAGTTCCTGTATCAGGTTTTTGATAAAAAATACGGATTCCTCAAAACCTGACTAAGCTGTATCGAAACGTGGGTACAAATTTTAATCCGTATATGGCAGTGGTCTTCAACCTGCGGACCTCCAGATGTTGCAAAACTACAACTCCCAGCATGCCCGGACAGCCAACGGCTGTCCGGGCTTGCTGGGAGTTGTAGTTTTGCAACATCTGGAGGTCCGCAGGTTGAAGACCACTGGTATACGGTTTAAAAAATGATGTCCGGTTGCATCCGTTTTTTAAGAAAAATATACGTACACGTTTTTAACTTTTCACTCCATTTTGAATAAAGTTTCACTTGTTTGATTGAAATTCTAAGAAAAAAACCTGTGCAAAGTCAAAAACCGTATGGTGCAAACCGGATAGATCCATACGCACATACGGTTCTGTACGGTTTCCATTGACTCCCATGTAAAAAAAAAAAAAAAAAAAAAGAAAGTATACGTTTCAATACGGTTTTTCACCTGGACCAAAAACCGCGGTAGACTACGGTTTTGGGTACAGGAAAAAAAATTACAAAACCGTACAAGATACAAAAGGACACAACCTGATGCATCTTTTGGCTTATCACGGTTTTCAATACGGTTCCGTACGGTTTTCAAATTGAAAACATATACGGGAACTGTATTGCAAAAACGTGGTGTGAACGCAGCCTTACAAAGCTAATAGGACCTGGCTAAGGGTACGTTCACACTACGGAATTCCCATGGAATTCCACGGGCGGAATTACGCAAGCAGAATTCCGCAGTGTGAACTTAACATTAATGTGAATGGGTCTCCGCGAGACCCGTTCACACTGCGGAATTCACACTGCGGACAATTCCACCGCTGAAACTGTTCCGCGCAAAGAAAGAACATGTTCATTCTTTGCGCTGATTCCGCGAGCACTGCAATAGCCGTCAATGGTGACGGCTCAGTGCCCCGCGGCCCCTAGCGCCGAAGAATTTTCGGCGGCAGCCGCCAGACGGATTCTCCGCTCGCTGAATTCAGCGAGCGGAGATTCCGCAGTGTGAACGCACCCTAATGGGATAAAACATGACCACAACAAGAGAGATGTCTGTTGTATCAATAGTAAGGATTGTAAAACTCCTTCAAGATTGAAATTCATTTCAGAGTGCAGCAGAAGATGTTAGTTGTTCCTGGTACAATTTTTCTGCAAGTAGAAAGAAAGAAAACATATAAGTAGACCAAGGAAGACATCAAAATGTCAGGATAGGAAACTCACAGCAGTATACGTGGAGAATAGACGATGTACATAGAACTGTAAGAAATTATCTGAGTGAAATGGAATTTACTTATAGAAAAGCCAAGGGAAAACCAACACTAAGGCTGGGTTCACACTACGGAATCTTTGGGCAGAATTTCTGCCGGAGATTTAGCCGGCGGCACTAGGACCGCACGGACTGCATTGCCGTCCCCATAGATGGCAATGCATTTCTGGGTAGATCTTTTGGGATCGACAAAGAAAGTAGAAAATGATCCAGCACTTGGATAAAAAGTTGCAGCTTTATTTTGGTCCGAATCCGACATACAAACTTTCCACGGTAAAACCAACACCCTCCCTTGTCATACGCGTTCTGTAGATCTTTTGGGATATCTGCTCAGAAATGCATTGACATTTATGGGGACGCAATGCAGTCCGCACGGTCCTAGTGCCGCCGGCTTGATCTCCTGCAGAAATTCAGAAATTCTGCCCAGAAATTCCAGTGTGAACCTAGTCTATCAATAAGGGTAGGGTCACACACAGCGTATTTCACACTGCGGATGCTGTCTCCAAGTCAGATTGTCACTGGACAACCAGAATAGTTGAGAGTCAATCTGCCTAAAGCAGTGTTTCCCAACCAGGGTGGCTCCAGCTGTTGTAAAACTACAACTCTCCGCATGCCCGGACAGCCTTCGGCTGTCCGGGCATGCTTAGAGTTGTAGTTTTGCAACAGCTGGAGGCACCCTGGTTGGAAAAACCCTGGGATAGGCCATCAATATTTGGTGGGAGTCCGCCACCCACCATTAGCTGAGAAACAAAGCCAGAAACAGATAGTTCCATACATTGTGTAGTCGCCGAGCTGGGTAACTGCAGTTTATATCACATTCAAGTAAATAGAGTTGCGCTGCAGTAACCCAGTACGGCCACTACACAGAGAATGGCGCTGTTTGCCTCTGTTGCTGTTTCTTTGTGTATGTCGGTGCTGCGGCTCGGCAAACGGTTGATCTGGTGTCAGTAGGTTCACACACAACGTATTTGACACTGCGGATGTGCAGCCGGCAGTCACAGAGTGACGGCATAGCGAGCTCCCTGTAGCTCTGTATCGGTAGATTTCCCAGTCACAAATGAACACAAAGAGGTACCTGGCAGCAGCAGGGAGCTCAGCGCACTTGCAGCTTCAAATACTCTGCGAATGCTCTGTGTGACCCTACTCTAAATTATTGGATTAAAGGGGTACTCCACTGGAAAACATTTTTTTTTTTTTTTTTTTTTATCAACTGGTGCCAGAAAGTTAAACAGATTTGTAAATAACTTCTATTTACAAATCTTAACCCTTCCAGTACTTATCAGCTGCTGTATGCTCCACAGGAAGTTGTGTAGTTCTTTCCAGTCTGACCACAGTGCTCTCTGCTGACACCTCTGTCCATGTCAGGAACTGTCCAGAGCAGGATAGGTTTCCTATGGGGATTTGCTCCATCTCTGGACAGTTCCTGACATGGACAGAGGTGTCAACAGAGAGCACTGTGGTCAGACAGAAAGAAAATTCAAAGAGAAAAGAACTTTCTGTGGAGCATACAGCAGCTGATAAGTACTGGAAGGATTAAGATTTTTAAATAGAAGTCATTTACAAATCTGTTTAACTTTATGGCACCAGATAAAGGGGTTATCTAGGAAAAAAAACTTTTCTTTATATATCAACTGGCTCCAAAAGTTAAACAGTTATTAAAAATCTTAATCCTTTCAGTACTTATGAGCTGCTGGTTGAGTTGTTCTTTTCTGTCTAAGTGCTCTCTGATGACATGTGTCTCGGGAATAGTCCAGAGAAGAAGCAAATCCCCATAGCAAACCTCTTCTACTCTGTGCAGTTCCCGAGACAAGCATTGATGTCAGCAAAGAGCACTGCTGCCAAACAGAAAAGAACAAACTCAACTTCAGCAGCTGATAATTATTGGAAGGATTAAGATTTTTTAATTGAAGTAATTTACAAATCTGTTAAATTTTCTGGAGCCAGTTAATATAAAAAAAAAAGTTTTTCCTGGAATACCCCTTTAATTAAAAAAAAAAAATTGTTCTCCCACCGGAGTACCCCTTTAACAAAGCTTCAGATCTGCAGCTTCAAATCCTACACATCAAATATGCACAGGATGCTGCACGTGTGAATACACCCTAAGGCATCCAGTACTGTACATTGATTATGACAGGTTGTAGAAGGCCCCCATTTCAGTGGCTGTAGGAAATTGGGCACACATTTGCTGCGCAGTCCCCTTTAAGTTATTAATAGGTTGGATGCAGGTTTGAGAAGTGTCCCGCCAGCCTTGTGAGGGACGGAGAACCCCTCGATTGTGGTCGTCTCTCTCACGTCTGCTGACTCAGCTCACTTGTAACCAGTTCAGGATAGAATGACTCGTTTTTGGCGTGGGGGTAGAACATCGCTTTCTATGAACGCCGTGGCCGGGTCCAGCTGGACTGGGCTGCTCTTTTACTGTTCCCGAGGCCAATGAACCAGCAACCTGGGAAGAATCTCCTGCATCTGGGAACAGTGAGAAATTAGGATGGAGAATACAGTGGGAATACTCCAGAATCTGCAGAGGGGACCGCCATGTTTAGGCCTAACACTACTGGGGCCTCAGTGTCTGTAAAAGATTGTAAATATTGGCTCAGCCCCCAATAATGGCCCTGTCCTCTATGTGCCTGGACAGTATCACTACGTCTACAGGATTACATGTTTATAATGGAGTCCAGTAACTTAAAGTGTACCCGTCAGATCCCCCAAAAAATAATGTATTTTATATATATATCACTCAGTACCTAATCCTGACCACGTACATGTAATTTTTATGTGTCTAGCACCTTTATTTACTTTTTTATTACCCTTTTAATTTAGCTCACTAGTCTGAATTCCTCTCAAAGGGAGGGGGCGTGGCCTCACTGTGCAGGTCTCCGCCCCCTCCCTCAGTATGCTGTCTGCTCACATCTCCCCTAGCATTAGCAAAACTACAACTCCCAGCTTGTCCTCACTGACAGTAGCGGGACACAAGCTGACAGTGGGAGGATTTTTCCTCCAGCTGTGAGCCCTGCACTCAGAGCTGTCAATCAAGGAAGTGTGTCCATGACATAGGTGATGACTCATGGACACAGCAGGACTAGTATGTGTCAGAGCAGGCAGGGGGGGGGGGCAGTTGTTTGACTGGATTTTTCAGTATGAAACACTGAAAATGTTCTAATGAAAGCAATTACAAAACCTATTGGTTATACATGCTTTACAACATATCAAAAGTTTTTGTATCTGACAGTGCCCATTTAAAGGGGAACTCCGGTGGGAATTTTTATTTTTTTTTCAAATCAACTGGTGCCAGAAAGTTAAACAGATTTGTAAATTATTTCCATTTAAAAATCTTAATCCTTCCAGTACTTATCAGCTGCTGAATACTACAGAGAAATTTGGGAAGTTCTTTCAAGTCTGACCACAGTGCTCTCTGCTGACACCTCTGTCCGTGTCAGGAACTGTCCAGAGCAGGAGAGGTTTTCTATGGGGATTTGCTTTTAATCTGGACAGTTCTTGACACGGACAGAGGTGTCAGCAGAGAGCACTGTGGTCAGACTGGAAAAATTACACAATTACTGCTACACAACTTCCTCTTTAGTATACAGCAGCTGATAAGTACTGGAAGGATTAAGATTTTGAAATAGAAGTGATTTACAAATCTGTATAACTTTCTGGCGCCAGTTGATTTGAAAACATTTGTTTTCCACTTGTTTCCACCGGAGTTCCCCTTTAACACCTTCATGTCACCTATAGTCCCTTTATATTATGCAGGATGATCTAGAATTTTTGCGCATATGTTGTGTGAAGTTCCCATCCACTTGGGAGCCTCCAGATGCGCTGTTTGAGTATATGAATGTATCCGTGTGTGGGCCGCCAGCCAAATACAACACACCCGTCCTTCTCTCTATGCTTTACGCATTTGTAGCTTCAGATGTTTACTTTCTGGCCCCTCTTCCCTGCATTTTTTCTTGTCACTTCCCATTGCTCTTTTTCTCCCTTATTCATATAAGCTAAACATAAATTATCCATTCTCCCTCCCACACAAGTTAACTATTTGCTGCCAGGGCCGCACACGGCACGGCGGGTGCACCCGAGATCTCGTGGCACCCACAGCTATTCATATAGAGCAGTGTTTCCCAACATGGGTGCCTCCAGCTGTTGCAAAACTACAACTCCCAGCATGCCCGGACCGCCTTTGGCGGTCCGGGCATGCTGGGAGTTGTAGTTTTGCAACAGCTGGAGGCGCCCTAGTTGGGAAACACTGATATAGAGTGTGGATTACCTGACAAAACATTCAAGGGTTAAATTGTGTCTTTTATATCATTACTATAGCCATATATCCACAGGATGTATTATTTCATTTGATTTGTTTACAGGGAGAACAAGGGGAAGATGGCAAAACGGAAGGTGCCCCGGGTTCTCCTGGAGACAGAGTAAGACATTTATTATTATTATTATTATTATTATTATTATTATTATTATTATTAATTATTATTTGTATTATAATTTGTATTATTATTTTTTGTATTAGTATTATTATTTGTATTATTATTATTTGTATTATTATTTGTATTGTTTATTATTATTATTTGAAGTATTATTTGTATTATTTTATTGTTATGATTTGTATTATTATTTTTTATTGTTATGATTTGTATTATTATTTTTTATTATTATGATTTGTATTATTTTTTATTGTATTATTATTATTTGTATTATTTTTTTGTATTATTATTATTATTTGAAGTATCATTATTATTATTATTATTATTATTTGAAGTATTATTTGTATTTTTTTTGTATTACTATTATTTGTATTATTAATATTTGTATTATTATTATTATTTGAAGTATTATTATTATTATTTGTATTATTTTTTTTTTGTATTATTATTATTTGTATTATTATTATCATTACCACTTTAGAGGAGCCAAGTTCATCACACTAGTCACAGAACCAGATCCTGCTGTACCACCTGTACACTGTTAGAATCGATATGAGGGACAGTTGTGCCTATAGGCAAAATAGGCAGCTGCCTAGAGCGCCCTCTTGATGGGGCGCCGCTCTGCGCACTGCTGGAAAGTTAGTAGCCAGCTAGCATCCAAAACCCACGCTTACCCAAAGCACCTGCCGTGCCAGCACCACCGTGTCTCCCAACTAGTAAGGTGACTACACGAGGAGGATGTTTGTTACAGTGTGTCACCCCAGTTGTAAGGAGATTACATGCGGAGGAGATTTGTTACAGTGTGTCACCCCAGTTGTAAGGTGATTACATGAGGAGGTTTGTTACAGTGTGTGACCCCAGTAGTAAGGAGATTACATGAGGAGGAGGTTTGTTACAGTGTGCCACCCCAGTAGTAAGGAGATTACATGAGGAGGAGGTTTGTTACAGTGTGTCACCTCCAGTAGTAAGATGATTACATGAGGAGGAGGTTTGTTACAGTGTGTCACCTCCAGTAGTAAGATGATTACATGAGAATGGGGTTTGTTACAGTGTGTCACCCCAGTAGTAAGGTAATTACATGAGGAGAAGGTTTGTTACAGTGTGTCACCTCAGTAGTAAGAAGATTACATGAGGAGGAGGTTTGTTACAGTGTGTCACCCCAGTAGTAAAGAGATTACATGAGGAGGGGGTTTGTTACAGTGTGTCACCCCAGTAGTAAGGAGATTACATGAGGAGGAGGTTTGTTACAGTGTGTCACCCCAGTAGTAAAGAGATTACATGAGGAGGGGGTTTGTTACAGTGTGTCACCCCAGTAGTAAGGAGATTACATGAGGAGGAGGTTTGTTACAGTGTGTCACCCCAGTAGTAAGGAGATTACATGAGGAGGAGGTTTGTTACAGTGTGTCACCCCAGTAGTAAGGAGATTACATGAGGAGGAGGTTTGTTACAGTGTGTCACCCCAGTAATAAGGAGATTACATGAGGAGGGGGTTTGTTACAGTGTGTCACCCCAGTAGTATGGTGGGGCGTGGCAAAGGGCGGAGCTAATGGTGGGGTCAAGGGGCGAGAAAATTAGCTTTTGCCTGGGGTGGCAAAAATCCCTGCACCAGACCTGTTATCAGCCCTGGACATTTCTCCGAAATTCTTATTTGTGTATGAACTTGATATTATGCAATCACACAGATAAACTTTAAAAAAAATCTATGAATGTTGTTTGATGTCTTATAACTGTGACGCACATGTACAATGTCTGTATGGACAACTGTGGTCTGTAAACTATAGCGTAGAGGGGTTTCTCATAGATTTTAATGCGCTACTATTATTTTCTAGGGACCTGTTGGTGACCGCGGAGACCGAGGAGAACCAGGGGACCCAGGATATCCTGTAAGTTGTTGCAGTGATTTTACACTTTCTACGTTCTACTTTCTTTTACTGATAACATATTAAAGAGATCCAGCTATTGTATGGAGCAGTGTTTTCCAACCAGGGTGCTTCCAGCTGTTGCAAAACTACAACTTCCAGCAGGCCCAGACAGCCAAAGGCTGTCTGGGCCTGCTGGGAGTTGTAGTTTTGCAACTGCTGCAGGCACTCTGTTTGGGAAATACTGCTATGAAGACTTACAGGCAGTGCTTTATGGGAAAAAAATTGCAATCTTACACAAGGAAGATAACAGTCCTTCTAGTGCCACCTATAGGTAGATATCAATGTCAATGTCCAACCCCTAAAAAAAATTTAAGGGGTTATCCAGCCTGTAATAATTGATGCCCTATCCAAAGGATATTAGATTAGAAGGCTATTAGATTGTTCGAAGAGGCCATGGTGCTCGTGTGACTGCTGCAGCCTTTTTAGTGGTTACAACTCCCAGCATGCGCAGACAGCCTGGGACTATAAACATCTGAAGCCATACAGGGGAGAACTTCCTCCCTCACTCTGCTACACACAGCCCAGAGCAGTTCAGTGTGAGATGAGCTAGGATTGGCTAACACTGCACAAGCGCCCACCACCACCACCGCCACCCCGGCCCAGACTGCATTTCATGATTTCTGACTTATTTAAACACAAATGAAACATAGAAAACTTCATTTTTATAAAACAAAGTACATTAGAAAGATATTTACCATAAGGAGTGCAATAGCAAAAATCAGTTTTAATGAGTTTTTTTTTTTTACTTCCATACAGGGTCAAGAAGGACCAGAAGGCCCCAGAGGGAAAGCTGGACAACAAGGCTTACCAGTAAGAACTGCATACATCTGTTTTATTCTGAGGATGCATTCACATGTGCCAAATGGCGTAGGTATTGTTATGGTTTATTTTTTATAAACTGTATGACTTCTAGAAGCCGCAAGGCCAAAATCAGCATTGAAAAACAGGCGTAGTAATCGGCCACGCTGAACGATACCTGTGTCATTTGTCACATGTGAGGACAAGAGTTTTCCAGCCAAAATGTATTCATGTCCCATCATCAGGATAGGCCAGTGTTTCCCAACCAATGTCCCTCTAGCTGTGGCAAAAATACAACTCCCAGCTGTGTCTTAAGTCCCAGATCAGCACAGGTGCCGAAGTCAGATTGTCACTGGGCAACAAGAATAAGTGACAGTCAATCTGCTTAGAGCAGTGTTTCCCCACCAGGGTTCCTTTAGCTGTTGCAAAATTACAACTCCCAGCTACACTTTGCTGCATCTTAAGTCCCAGATCAGCATAGGTGCCGAAGTCACTGGTCAACATGCTGGGAGTTGTAGTTTTGCAACAGCTGGAGGCATCCTGGTTGGGAAACTTTGGGGTAGGCCTTTAATATCTGTTGGGAGTCACCACCCACCATCTAGAGATGAGCGAACTTACAGTAAATTCGATTCGTCACAAACTTCTCGGCTCGGCAGTTGTAGGCTTATCCTGCATAAATTAGTTCAGCTTTCAGGTGCTCCCGTGGGCTGGAAATGGTGGATAAAGTCTCTTTCCTAGGACTGTATCCATCTTTTCCAGCCCACCGGAGCACCTGAAAGCTGAACTAATTCATGCAGGATAAGTCAGCAACTGCCGAGCCGAGAAGTTCGTGACGAATCGAATTTACTGTAAGTTCGCTCATCTCTACCACCATCAGCTGTTTGCAAGCTGGGTTACTGCAGTTCATATCTCATTCAAGTAAATGGAGTTGCTCTGCAGTAACCCAGCACGGCCACTACACAGAGAATGGCGCTGTCTGCCTCTGGCGCTGTCGGCAATGACTCGGCATCACGTCTCTGGCAAACAGCTAATTGGGTGCCGAACCCCCACCGATCACATTTTTGTAGCCTACCATGAGGATAGGACATCAATACGTTTTGACCGGAAAATCAGTTTGATGTTTTTAATGCATTAGGATGTGTTCACACGTTGATGAGGAATCATTTCGCTCAAGGAATTCATCAAATCTGCCATCTTCTGCTTTGCGCGAAATTGGTGCCGAATTTGATGCAAAATTTTAAGAGAATTTTGATGCAGAATTTGAAGAGGAAAATCTGGAGGAGGATCGGTACCACAACTACCAATGGGCTGGCTCTCGATTCCCCTTTCGAAAATTCCACACGAAAATTCTGCGTCACTTCCGTTCCAAACCTATTTCCCTAGGAAAAGTAAAGTCCCATTGACTTCACTTCGCTTTTACCCATGGATTCCGCCAGAAGAATGAACTTGTTCACCCTTCTGTCAGAATACGTTTTCCGGAAACGTGTTGGAATTTAGTCTGCGCAAATTCCTCTGTGTGAACAGAAAACAGAAGAGAAAAAAAGAGAGACGGGGGCGCTCTCTCGTGTGCTGTCGTAGGATAGGAAATGGGGGGGGGGAAGAGGGAGGAACCCACCACCTCACCTAATGTCCCGCACTGACCTGCTGAGGGGATGCAACAGTGTAAGCACAACACTGTTGGGAGGTGTGGTTCGCAGTAGGTAATTGCAGTATGCAGCTCTGTCTCCCCTGTCCGTATCCCTTGGGATACAGAAAGATAGACAGAGAAAGGGTAGATAAAAGTGGGGCATTGTGTAGAGCGCTCCTGCTGAATAAGGATGGACTCCACGCGTAGCACAGGACAATTTATTAGAAAATTGAAAGGACAACGCGTTTCGGCACTTGCATGCGCCTTCATCAGGTCCACAAAAGGATAAGAGAGATGCGTCCTGAGGTGCCAGCAATGCTTGTGTGGCCACACAAAAGCACAGCCGGCACCTCAGGACGCATCTCTTACCCTTTTGTGGACCTGATGAAGGCGCATGTAAGTGCCGAAACGCGTTGTCCTTTCATTTTGTAATAAATTGTCCTGTGCTACACGTGGAGTCCGTCCTTATTCAGCAGGAGCGCTTTACACAATTTGCCACTTTTATCTACCCTTTCTCCGTCTGTGTGAACAGGGCGGCATAACCTTCTGAACTTTTCATTCAAGGCGGAGCTGGAGCGGAATACAGGTGCGGAACTATGCAAGTAAATTCCTCATCAATTCCTCAGTGTGAACACGTACCCTAACGCCTCGTTCACACAGCAGAATCCGGCGGAAAAATTCCACTCAGAAATTCCTTTTCAGCCTGAATTCTGCCTCTCAAATTATGAATCCGGACACCGCAGAAAGGATAGACATGTCAATACGTTACCGTTTAGGTCCTAGCACTGGAATGTTTTGCCGGCATCCACTGTTTGCGGAATGTCAGACATACCGCTGATATTTCGTGTGGACATACCCTTACCCTGATATATGAAACAATCTTATTTTTTATTTATTTTTTGTTTCTCTTGCAGGGCCATGCGGGACCACCAGGTTTTCAAGGTTTAAAGGGATCCAAAGGTGCTATGGTAGGTTGTATAGATTTAAAGGAGTTCTGTATGTAAAATATAACTTATCCCCTATCCAAGGGATAGGGTATAAGTTATAGATCGTGGGGGGTCCGACCACTATCTCCTAAACGGGGCCGCGGCTGTCTGCAGGAAGGGGGCGTGCCAAACCCTATATGGAGCGGCAGCCAACATTCCCCCACCATGTATCCCATAGAGATACGTAAAGGGGGCGTCGTCGCCCGCGGCTTCCTGCGGGGTCAAAACAGCTTCTTCTGGCAGACTGCCGGGCCCCGATCAGGAGATCGCGGGGGGGCGGTCGGACCTCGTGCTATCTATAACTTTTCCTCTATCCTTTGTATAGGGGATAAGTTATATTTCACTACTCCTTTAATTCACATTGGTTTAAAGGTGAACTCCGCTGCTCAACATTTGGAACAAACCGTTCCAAACGATGGAGCCGGCGGCAGGAGCTCGTGACATCATAGCCCCGCCCCCCTCAAGACGTCACGTCCTGCCCCCTCAATGCAAGTCTATGGGAGGGGGCGTGACGGCTGTCACGCCCCCTCCCATAGACTTGCATTGAGGGGGCTGGAGCCGGCGGCGGGAGCTCGTGACATCATAGCCCCGCCTCCTCATGATGTCTCGTGCTCCCGCCGCCGGCTCCATCGTTCGAAACTGTTTGTTCCAAATCCTGAGCAGCAGAGTACCCCTTTAAACCAATGTGAATTAAAGGAGTAGTGCAGTGAAATATAATTTCCAAATGCTGAGCAGCGGAGTACCCCTTTAATTAAACTATAGCTTCAGTGTCTTTACTAAGGGGGCCGCTTTGTTCCATCTTTTCATATGAGAGGTGTTAGAAATGAGTATTATTTGAAATAAAATCGCAACTCTTTTCTTTGCTATATACTTATCATATGAACACGATGACAGGAGGTTGTATTACGCACGCCGCCGTATACCCCGCATATATCCGTGTCAGTATATACATGATCGCTCCTGACACATTTTCCACTGTTTATTCAGTCGCCGCATTCGTATTTGCGGTTTCGTTTTCCGTGTAACCAGAGATGACACCGTCCTGTATGAAGCCCATTTATCTTCAGTATATAGCCAGACATGGTGACAAGGGGGAGTGATTGAGGGTCTATGAAGACGATCTGTCAGGATCCATGTGACTTATTCGCTATACTTAATATATGTGGGGGCCGGGGGTTGGGCTGTTAAAGAATTTTAGGTTTCATCATTGACTTACATAATATGGGATTTCACTTTTTTTTTTTATAGGGTTTAAAGGGCAAAGCAGGAAAATCAGGAGAACCCGGCGCTCACGGTCCACCTGTAAGTATAGTGCTTCATCTAAAGCTGCGTTTCCCAATTTGTGTCCCTCCAGCTGTTGCAAAACTACAACTCCCAGCATGCCCGGACAGCCAAAGTCTGTTTGGGCATGCTGGGAGTTGTAAATTTGCAACAGCTGGAGGCACCCTGGTTAGGAAACATTGCTCTAGATTAATGTTCTCCAGCCCTCCCAGAACTCCCATCAAGGCTTTAAATCAGAAATCCCCAAACAGTGTGCCTCCAGCTGTTGCACAACTACAACTCCCTGCATGCCCACACAGCAGAAGGTTTTCAGTGCATGAAGGGAGTTGTAGTTTAGCAACAGCTGGAGGCACCCTGTTTGGGGATTTCTGATTTAAAGCCTTGATGGGAGTTCTGGGACAGCTGGAGAACATTGATGTAGAGCAGTGTTTCCTAACCAGGGTGCCTCCAGCTGTTGCAAATTTACAACTCCCAGCATGCCCGGACAGACTTTGGCTGTCCGGGCATGCTGGGAGTTGTAGTTTTGCAACAGCTGGAGGCACCCTGGTTGGGAAACACTGCTATAGACTGTCATCTTAGCTCTAATGTATCTCTCTCTCTCATGTACACTGATCTTTTTTTAGACGCCACCATGGAGGGGCGCCACATAGGTGCTGCACATTTAAAACGTACCTGTCATATCACAGAACAAAATAATGCTCCTATGTTACTCACTAGGTCATGCAGATTCTTTACATGTCTTTTTTATGTGTCTAGCTTCTGTAGTTGGCTCAAAAATCCCTCTTTTCTGCTGCTCACTCATTCTGACATCTACTGCATAGAAAGGGGCGTGTCTGAGGCAAGCACTGAGCCCTCCCTCACTCATCATGCATTCACTTCCTCCCTGAGTCTGCTGTGCTGGGTCTCTTCATCCAATCACTGCAGGCTTCTCTGTAACCCCCTCCTCTATGCTGCAGTCTGATAGGACAGGAGTGAGCACAGAGGAGTTCTAGTCCCGCCCTCACTTCCTGGACTTTGTCCCAGCCTGTGCTTTAGCCGGGACAAAGATGATGTTGCAGCCGGACAGAATTATGTTCTGGATGGTATGGGGACCCCTAGTGGTCTCTTTGTGTTGTGTTCTTACGTGGTTGTATGACTGTACTGCCTTGTTTTTAGGGGGCAGTAGGAATGGTCGGACCCCGGGGAGTAGTAGGAAGACAAGGCCAAGAGGGTCCCCCAGGACCAGATGGAATACCAGGGAAAGATGGCACTTCTGGGCTGAAAGTAAGTGACCTCTCTGTGTAAAACTAATATATTCCATCAGGCGCAAGATGATTCCATAAGGTACAATTATTCTTTCCCAGGGAGAACAAGGTGACGATGGAGAAATCGGCCCTGCTGGCATGTCTGGAAAGCGTGGAAACACTGGTGTGCCCGGATTACCTGGGGCTCAGGGACCATTTGGGTTTAGGGTAAGCTGGTCTGTATACCACACATTAGCCGTCAGGATCTTACACCACATCCCCTATTCTTTATGCCAGGGTTTCCCAACCAGGGTTGCCAAACTACAACTCCTATCATGCTGGGAGTTGTAGTTTTGCAACAACTGGAGGAACACTGGTTGGGAAACACTGCTCAAGGCTGACTGACTCTCATATATTCTTGTTGCCCAGTGACAGTCTGACTTCAGCACCTGTGCTGATCTGGGCACGTATGGAAAGATTCCCATGCCCGGCATGCTGGGAGTTGTAGTCTTGCAACAGCTGAGGCACCCTGGTTGGGAAGCACTGCTTTATGCCATTGATGAGTAGCAGCACTGACAATGCAGGAGTGAACTCAGCCGACCTGTAGTGGTCAGGTCAGGTGGGACACCTACCTGGTCATAGATTATCTCTAGGTTATGCATGTGGAAGATGATATAGTACTTTGATTTCCAACAATTAAGCCATGTAGAAAAGAGATCCGATGAATCAGTTGAAATAGAATTGGTGCCTAGTTTTTATTTTTTTGCTAAGTGTCAAGGAGGCGGAGCCATGCTGCTACACCTGCCACACCTCCTCGCTCACCCTCACCTCCCAGCTCCTCCTTTACTGACATTTACGGCTTAGTATGTCAATCAAGTAAAGTCTGGGATGCAAAGGTGATAGAGGAGGCGTGGCAGGTAGTGGCACTTGAGCAGCTTGGCTCCGCCTCATTGACACCTGGCTGATTTTGTACGTTTGCCAATCACTGTCAGCTCCAGGAAAGGTCCAGTTTTCTTTTATACCCTAACATCTATCAACAGTGTTTGAAGCTCTTCGCAACAAATACAGCTGACAGAATATATTCCCTTTTAAAGGGGTACTCCCGTGGAAAACTTTTTTTTTTTTTTTTTTTTAAATCAACTGGTGCCAGAGAGTTAAACAGATTTGTAAATTACTTCTATTAAAAAATCTTAATCCTTCCAGAACTTTTTAGGGGCTATATACTACAGAGGAAATGCTTTACTTTTTAGATTTCTCTGATGTCATGACCACAGTGCTCTCTGCTGACCTCTGCTGTCCATTTAAGGAACTGTCCAGAGCAAGAGAAAATCCCCATAGCAAACATATGCTGCTCTGGACATTTCCTAAAATGGACAGAGATGTCAGCAGAGAGCACTGTGCTTGTGACATCAGAGAAATCTAAAAAGTAAAGCATTTTCTCTGTAGCATACAGCCGCTAATAAGTACTGGAAGGATTAAGATTTTTTTTAAATAGAAGTCATTTACAAATCTGTTTAACTTTCTGGCACCAGTTGATTTAAAAAAACGTTTCCACAGGAGTACCCCTTTAAACTCCATAATAACTTACATTGGTTATGAGGCCACGTTACACACAGGGTGGCGTGAACTTTTCTCCGGAGTTCTGCTCATTTTCATGGTAATCGGTGACATCTCTGTTGACCAAAATCAAAGTAGTCTTCATAGGAGAAGCTCGTATGGTAAAAATGAATGACGATGCGCGATTTGGTAATGGTGGACCCCCTGGACATTGGCGCGGTGTACAGCTGGGGGAGACAATAAACCATTCTTACAAAAGAACCATTCAGGGATATTCACCCCCCTCCCGTCTATTGTCATTAAGAACTGTGGGTGTGAATGGCTGACGAGTACTGAGAGAAGAGCACTGCATGTTCTGATGATCACATAATGGGCCTGTTCCATAGTAATCCCTGGACCCCGTGTTGTTGGGCTGGATGCGCACAGTGTATTGTTGCCACTGTTTTTTTTTTTTTTTGGAACCCGTTGGGTTATTTTTATACTTTCAGTTCTACAAAGGAATTGCCTATAGTACAGTTTGTACATAGCACAGTATACAATGTCCTGGGCCTCAAACTATAGCAGTGTTTCCCAACCAGGGTGCCTCCAGGTGTTGCAAAACTACAACTCCCAGCATGCCTGGACAGCCTTTGGCTGTCCAGGCATGCTGGGAGTTGTAGTTTTGCAACACCTGGAGGCACCCTGGTTGGGAAACACTGCACTATAGACACGTCCATATACTGACCTAAGACCCATAAGAGAACAATTGGCACAATATCCCATCCTGCATGTGGTCTAGGAAGAAGTTAAAGGGGTACTCCGGTGGAAAACTTTTTATTTTTTTTAAATGAACTGGTGCCAGAAAGTTAAACAGATTTGTAAATTACTTCTATTAAAAAATCTTTACCCTTCCAGTACTTTTTAGCAGCTGTATGCTACAGAGGAAATTCTTTACTTTTTGAATTTCTTTTTTTTTGTCTTGTCCTCAGTGCTCTCTGCTGACACCTGATGTCCATATCGGGAACTGTCCAGAGCAGCATAGGTTTGCAATGAGGATTGTCTCCTGCTCTGGACAGTTCCTGATACGGGCATCAGGTGTCAGCAGAGAGCACTGTGGACAAGACAAAAAAGAAATTAAAAAAAATAAAGAATTTCCTCTGTAGCATACAGCTGCTAAAAAATACTGAAAGGATTAAGATTTTTTAATAGAAGTAAAATACAAATCTGTTTAACTTTCTGGTACCAGTTCATTTAAAAAAAAAAAAAAAGGTTTCCACCGGAGTACCCCTTTAAAGAAGTACTTGCTTACATTGTGCAGCATAGGTTATGATAAGAGGATACAGTGAAGGTTTTTGTGCATGCCTTGTGCTTACCTATTTTAGCTCATGTGGCAGGCATTGATTTCCGTTTCATCACCAAAATGTTTTCTTAATGCTGCCTACATTTCCCATGAATCATCTGGCTTTGCAGAGAGGAGGGTTGGAGTCTTATCACTGCAGTTCCCCTAATGAGATCACTTACCTGCAATTCCCCTAATGAGATCAGGTCACCTTATGTGCAGTTTTGATGCATTTTCGTATTCAAAGTGTGTTTTTTAGGTTAAAGTGATTTGATCTATAATCACAATTGAGGTGTTTTATAAAGATTTGAATGTCTTCAGAGATAGAGTTAGCAGCAGCAGTAAACAGGTAGAGCTGGAGGAGAGGCGTATAATTACTATATATCCTGATCACGTAGAGATAGCAGCAGCAGTATACAGGTAAAGCTGGAGGAGAGGCGTATAACTACTATATATATACTGATCCCATAGAGATAGCAGCAGTATACAGATAGAGCTGGAAGGAAGGTGTATAACTTCTATATATCCTGATTACATAGAGATAGCAGCAGTATACAGATAGTGCTGGAGGAGAGGTGTATAACTACTATATATCCTGATCACATAGAGATAGCAGCAGCAGTATACAGATAGAGCTGGATGAGAGGTGTATTACTATTACTACTACTACTCTGCGACTGGGACTGTGTCTCTCCGCCTGCACCCCGCAACTCTGCTTTACCACTACCTTGGTTGTGCTGCCTACTCCTTGGCTTTAGCAGCAGTATATAGATAGAGCTGGAGAGGAAGTGTATAACTACTTTATATCCTGATCCTATAACGATAGCAGTAGTCTACAGATAGAGCTGGAGGAGAAGTGTATAACTACTATATATCCTGATCCCATAACTATAGTAGTAGTATACAGATAGAGCTAGAGGAGAAGTGTATAACTACTATATATCCTGATTCCATATCTATAGCAGTAGTATACAGATAGAGCTAG
The DNA here is from genome assembly GCF_029499605.1 of Hyla sarda. Classification (NCBI taxonomy): domain Eukaryota; kingdom Metazoa; phylum Chordata; class Amphibia; order Anura; family Hylidae; genus Hyla; species Hyla sarda. The sequence goes on from NC_079197.1 coordinate 16,893,443, forward strand.
AGGGAAGGTGTATAACTACTATATATTCTGATTCCATAACTATAGCAGTAGTAAACAGATAGAGCTAGAGGGAAGGTGTATAACTACTATATATATACTGATCCCATAGAGATAGCAGCAGCAGTATACAGATAGATCTGGAGAGGAGGTGTATAACTACTATATATCCTGATCCCATAACGATAGCAGTAGTAAACAGATAGAGCTAGAGGGAAGGTGCATAACTACTATATATATATATATATATATATATATATATATATATATACTGATCCCATAGAGATAGCAGCAGCAGTATACAGATAGAGCTGGAGAAGAAGTGTATAACTACTATATATCCTGATGCCATAATGATAGCAGTAGTAAACAGATAGAGCTAGAGGGAAGGTGTATAACTACTATATATATACTGATCCCATAGAGATAGCAGCAGCATACAGATAGAGCTGGAGGAGAAGTGTATAACTACTATATATATTCTGATCTCATAACGATAGCAGCAGTATACAGACAGAGCTGGAGAGGAGGTGTATAACTACTATATATCCTGATCTCATATCGATAGCAGTAATATACAGATAGAGCTGGAGGAGAAGTGTATAACTACTATATATCCTGATCACATAGAGATAGCAGCAGCAGTATACAGATAGAGCTGGAGGAGAGGTGTATAACTACTATATATCCTGATCACATAGAGATAGCAGCAGCAGTATACAGATAGAGCTGGATGAGAGGTGTATTACTATTACTACTACTACTCTGCGACTGGGACTGTGTCTCTCCGCCTGCACCCCGCAACTCTGCTTTACCACTACCTTGGTTGTGCTGCCTACTCCTTGGCTTTAGCAGCAGTATACAGATAGAGCTGGAGAGGAAGTGTATAACTACTGTATATCCTGATCCTATAACGATAGCAGTAGTCTACAGATAGAGCTGGAGGAGAAGTGTATAACTACTATATATCCTGATCCCATAACTATAGCAGTAGTTTACAGATAGAGCTGGAGAAGAAGTGTATAACTACTATATATTCTGATTCCATAACTATAGCAGTAGTAAACAGATAGAGCTAGAGGGAAGGTGTATAACTACTATATATATACTGATCCCATAGAGATAGCAGCAGCAGTATACAGATAGAGCTGGAGAGGAGGTGTATAACTACTATATATCCTGATTCCATAACTATAGCAGTAGTAAACAGATAGAGCTAGAGGGAAGGTGTATAACTACTATATATACTGATCCTATAGAGATAGCAGCAGTATACAGATAGATCTGGAGAGGAGGTGTATGACTACTATATATCCTGATCTCATAATGATAGCAGTAATATACAGATAGAGCTGGAGGAGAAGTGTATGACTACTATATATCCTGATCCCATAACAAAAGGAGTAGTATACAGCTAGAGAGGAGACATAAATCACTGTGATTTTTGGGAGGTCAGGCTGATGATCACATGACCCAGTTACAGTAATGAAACCCATGGATGCAGCTGTGCTAGAAAAAAAAAATTTGCCCCATAGGACTAGTGATGGCGAGTGTGCAAGATATTATAAAAAAATAAAAACGGAGTGCTTCTTTAATTGTAATTTAGGCTGAAGCGTCTAGTTACACATGTACCAGTACGCCTCATCTGAGACACTTCACATTATTTATGTTATTTGTCTCTAGCTCCATTATTATGTCTGTCTGCCGTGTCCAGGTGGAGCAGATCCGACCCATGTTTATAGGATAAAGCAGCCGTTATTAACTCCTCTGGGTTTCCTTCTGCACTATTGCCTGGTCCTCGCCGGTCATGTGACCCGCAGAACGCCGGATATATATTCGATTCATCTGAATCTATGGTATTACAGTATGCCAGAAGAATCCCGGCCGGATGACTCAATACCGTATCTTATTATCTGCTGCCCTCTAGTGGTCAGAAATCGCCTGTTATTATGTTACGGCGATGTACAGTTGGGATACGGGGGACCTCTCCGTATCGTGTTGGTGTTAGTGCACGTTCAGCAGATGTCTCATCGTGAGTGTGCGGAGTGCTCCCTGTGGGATCTCTTCTGGCCGGAGGTGTATGCACAGCTGTTCAGGTCTTGGGAATGTCAGTGCTGGCCACGGATAAATAGTTGCAGATTTCTTTAATGTCACCATTTTTCTTGATACGTTTGTATGAGCCGTTCCTTTTTTATGGTTTTTATTTTATTTTGCGCTTTGGAGGATTTGTATGATTTCCAATTTGTATTGGGGGGAGGGGGGGGGGGTCGAGGTTCGCTCATGAACCTGCAAGGAAACTCTTTCTGCTCAGCTGTTGTAAAACTATAACTCCCAGCATGCCCAGACAGCCAAAGGCTGTCCGGGCATGCTGGGAGTTGTAGTTTTGCAACAGGATGACTACATGACATCATCACCTTTCAGATCACTCCCCTCCCTCCATCTGCTATCTCTATGGGATCAGGATATATAGTAGTGATACACCTTTCCTCCAGCTCTATCTGTATACTGCTGCTATCTCTATGGAGTCAGGATATATAGTAGGTAAACACCTCCCCTCCCTGCTCTATTTGTATACTGCTGCTGCTATCTCTATGGGATCAGGATGTATAGTAGTTATACAATTTCACTCCAGCTCTATCTGTATACTGCTGCTGCTATACCTATGAGATCAGAATATATAGTAGTAATACACCTCTCATCCAGCTCTATTTGTATACTGCTGCTATCTCTATGGAGTCAGGATATATAGTAGGTAAACACCTCTCCTCCCTGCTCTATCTGTATACTGCTGCTGCTATCTTTATGGGATCAGGATATATAGTAGTTATACACCTCCCCTCCAGCTCTATCTTTTTACTGCTGCTATCTCTATGGGATCAAATTATATATTAGTTATATACCTCCCTTCCAGCTCTATCTGTATACTCCTACTATCTCTATGAAATCAGGATATATATAGTAGGTAAACACCTCCCCTCCCTGCTCTATCTGTATACTGCTGCTGCTCTCTCTATGGGATCAGGATATATAGTAGTTATACACCTCCCATCCCAGCTATATCTGTATACTGCTGCTGCTATATCTATAGGATCAGGATATATATAGTAGTTATACACCTCTTCTCCAGCTCTATCTGTATACTGCTGCTATCTCTATGAGATCAGTATATATAATAGCTATACACCTCCCCTCCAGCTCTATCTGTATACTGCTGCTGCTATCTCAATGAGATCAGGATATATAGTAGTTATACACCTCCTGGCATGCTGGGAGTTGTAATATTGCAACAGCTGGAGGCACACTGGTTGGGAAACACTGCATTAGCAGATTTTTATCATAATACCAAATCTTCACTATTCAGCAATAATATAAAAACAAAGGACTTTGCATTACAGGAATTACGTCTGTAGTTCTTCCAAATGGCCTGTAGGGGGAACTCCGCTCAGAAAGTTCACTCTGGGTGAGGAGAGAGCAAGTGGCCTCCAGCTGCCCATGGTTATCACTTCTGAACCTGCCACTTAAATCTTGTCCTTAGTTTTTTGGACTCTCACGTGACTGATCCTCCGGTAATATCTTCTTTCTGACTTCTTAAAAACGTATTTCAAGAAGTCCAAGGAAAAAGGGAAGGAATCGCCAAAGTGCTTTTTATTTAGTGCTGGTGTAATCCACCATTGTAGTGTATATAGTGTATTCCCCCATTGTAGTGTATGTGGTGTATTCCCCCATTGTAGTGTATGTGGTGTATTCCTCCATTGTAGTGTATATAGTGTAATCCACCATTGTAGTGTATATAGTGTATTCCCCCATTGTAGTGTATATAGTGTAATCCACCATTGTAGTGTATATAGTGTATTCCCCCATTGTAGTGTATGTGGTGTATTCCCCCATTGTAGTGTATGTGGTGTATTCCCCCCATTGTAGTGTATGTGGTGTATTCCTCCATTGTAGTGTATGTGGTGTATTCCTCCATTGTAGTGTATGTGGTGTATTCCTCCATTGTAGTGTATGTGGTGTATTCCTCCATTGTAGTGTATGTGGTGTATTCCTCCATTGTAGTGTATGTGGTGTATTCCTCCATTGTAGTGTATGTGGTGTATTCCTCCATTGTAGTGTATGTGGTGTATTCCTCCATTGTAGTGTATGTGGTGTATTCCTCCATTGTAGTGTATGTGGTGTATTCCCCCATTGTAGTGTATGTGGTGTATTCCTCCATTGTAGTGTATATAGTGTATTCCTCCATTGTAGTGTATATAGTGTATTCCTCCATTGTAGTGTATGTGGTGTATTCCTCCATTGTAGTGTATGTGGTGTATTCCTCCATTGTAGTGTATATAGTGTAATCCACCATTGTAGTGTATATAGTGTATTCCCCCATTGTAGTGTATGTGGCGTATTCCTCCATTGTAGTGTATGTGGTGTATTCCCCCCATTGTAGTGTATATAGTGTATTCCTCCATTGTAGTGTATGTGGTGTATTCCTCCATTGTAGTGTATGTGGTGTATTCCTCCATTGTAGTGTATGTGGTGTATTCCTCCATTGTAGTGTATGTGGTGTATTCCTCCATTGTAGTGTATGTGGTGTATTCCTCCATTGTAGTGTATATAGTGTAATCCACCATTGTAGTGTATATAGTGTATTCCCCCATTGTAGTGTATGTGGCGTATTCCTCCATTGTAGTGTATGTGGTGTATTCCCCCCATTGTAGTGTATATAGTGTATTCCTCCATTGTAGTGTATGTGGTGTATTCCTCCATTGTAGTGTATGTGGTGTATTCCTCCATTGTAGTGTATGTGGTGTATTCCTCCATTGTAGTGTATGTGGTGTATTCCTCCATTGTAGTGTATATAGTGTATTCCTCCATTGTAGTGTATGTGGTGTATTCCTCCATTGTAGTGTATGTGGTGTATTCCCCCATTGTAGTGTATGTGGTGTATTCCTCCATTGTAGTGTATGTGGTGTATTCCTCCATTGTAGTGTATATAGTGTAATCCACCATTGTAGTGTATATAGTGTATTCCCCCATTGTAGTGTATGTGGTGTATTCCTCCATTGTAGTGTATGTAGTGTATTCCTCCATTGTAGTGTATATAGTGTATTCCTCCATTGTAGTGTATGTGGTGTATTCCTCCATTGTAGTGTATGTGGTGTATTCCTCCATTGTAGTGTATGTGGTGTATTCCCCCATTGTAGTGTATGTGGTGTATTCCCCCATTGTAGTGTATGTGGTGTATTCCTCCATTGTAGTGTATGTGGTGTATTCCTCCATTGTAGTGTATGTGGTGTATTCCTCCATTGTAGTGTATGTGGTGTATTCCTCCATTGTAGTGTATATGGTGTATTCCTCCATTGTAGTGTATATAGTGTATTCCCCCCATTGTAGTGTATGTAGTGTATTCCCCCCATTGTAGTGTATGTAGTATATTCCTCCATTGTAGTGTATGTGGTGTATTCCTCCATTGTAGTGTATGTGGTGTATTCCTCCATTGTAGTGTATGTGGTGTATTCCTCCATTGTAGTGTATATAGTGTATTCCTCCATTGTAGTGTATGTGGTGTATTCCCCCATTGTAGTGTATGTGGTGTATTCCCCCATTGTAGTGTATGTGGTGTATTCCCCCCATTGTAGTGTATGTGGTGTATTCCCCCCATTGTAGTGTATGTAGTATATTCCTCCATTGTAGTGTATGTGGTGTATTCCTCCATTGTAGTGTATGTGGCGTATTCCTCCATTGTAGTGTATGTGGTGTATTCCCCCCATTGTAGTGTATGTGGTGTATTCCTCCATTGTAGTGTATGTGGTGTATTCCTCCATTGTAGTGTATGTGGTGTATTCCTCCATTGTAGTGTATGTGGTGTATTCCTCCATTGTAGTGTATATAGTGTATTCCTCCATTGTAGTGTATATAGTGTATTCCTCCATTGTAGTGTATGTGGCGTATTCCTCCATTGTAGTGTATGTGGCGTATTCCTCCATTGTAGTGTATGTGGCGTATTCCTCCATTGTAGTGTATGTGGCGTATTCCTCCATTGTAGTGTATGTGGCGTATTCCTCCATTGTAGTGTATGTGGTGTATTCCCCCCATTGTAGTGTATGTGGTGTATTCCTCCATTGTAGTGTATGTAGTGTATTCCCCCATTGTAGTGTATGTGGTGTATTCCTCCATTGTAGTGTATGTGGTGTATTCCTCCATTGTAGTGTATGTGGTGTATTCCTCCATTGTAGTGTATGTGGTGTATTCCCCCATTGCAGTGTATGTAGTGTATTCCTCCATTGTAGTGTATATGTGGTGTATTCCCCCCATTGTAGTGTATTCCCCCATTGTAGTGTATGTAGTGTATTCCCCCATTGTAGTGTATGTGGTGTATTCCCCATTGTAGTGTATGTGGTGTATTCCCCCATTGTAGACGTGTATATGGTGTATTTCCCCACTGTAGACGTGTATATAGTGTATTTCCCCATTGTAGACGTGTATATAGTGTATTCCTCCATTGTAGACGTGTATATAGTGTATTTCCCCATTGTAGATGTGTATATAGTGTATTTCCCCCATTGTAGACGTGTATATAGTGTATTTCCCCCATTGTAGACGTGTATATAGTGTATTTCCCCCATTGTAGACGTGTGTATATAGTGTATTTCCCCCATTGTAGACGTGTATATAGTGTATTTCCCCCATTGTAGATGTGTATATAGTGTATTTCCCCATTGTAGATGTGTATACAGTGTATTTCCTCCATTGTAGACGTGTATATAGTGTATTTCCCCCATTGTAGACGTGTATACAGTGTATTTCCCCCATTGTAGACGTGTATATAGTGTATTTCCCCCATTGTAGACGTGTATATAGTGTATTTCCCCATTGTAGACGTGTATATAGTGTATTCCTCCATTGTAGACGTGTATATAGTGTATTTCCTCCATTGTAGACGTGTATATAGTGTATTTCCCCCATTGTAGACGTGTATTTCCCCCATTGTAGACGTGTATATAGTGTATTTCCTCCATTGTAGACGTGTATTTCCCCCATTGTAGACGTGTATATAGTGTATTTCCTCCATTGTAGACTTGTATATAGTGTATTTCCCCATTGTAGACGTGTATATAGTGTATTTCCCCCATTGTAGACGTGTATATAGTGCATTTCCCCCATTGTAGACGTGTATATAGTGTATTTCCCCCATTGTAGACGTGTATATAGTGTATTTCCCCCATTGTAGACGTGTATATAGTGTATTTCCCCCATTGTAGACGTGTATATAGTGTATTTCCCCCATTGTAGACGTGTATATAGTGTATTTCCCCCATTGTAGACGTGTATATAGTGTATTTCCCCCATTGTAGACGTGTATATAGTGTATTTCCCCCATTGTAGACGTGTATATAGTGTATTTCCCCCATTGTAGACGTGTATATAGTGTATTTCCCCCATTGTAGACGTGTATATAGTGTATTTCCCCCATTGTAGACGTGTATATAGTGTATTTCCCCCATTGTAGACGTGTATATAGTGTATTTCCCCCATTGTAGACGTGTATATAGTGTATTTCCCCCATTGTAGACGTGTATATAGTGTATTTCCCCCATTGTAAACGTGTATATAGTGTATTTCCCCCATTGTAGACGTGTATATAGTGTATTTCCCCCATTGTAGACGTGTATATAGTGTATTTCCCCCATTGTAGACGTGTATATAGTGTATTCCCCCATTGTAGACGTGTATATAGTGTATTTCCCCATTGTAGACGTGTATATAGTGTATTCCCCCATTGTAGACGTGTATATAGTGTATTTCCCCCATTGTAGACGTGTATATAGTGTATTTCCCCCATTGTAGACGTGTATATAGTGTATTTCCCCCATTGTAGACGTGTATATAGTGTATTTCCCCCATTGTAGACGTGTATATAGTGTATTTCCCCCATTGTAGACGTGTATATAGTGTATTCCCCCATTGTAGACGTGTATATAGTGTATTTCCCCATTGTAGACGTGTATATAGTGTATTCCCCCATTGTAGACGTGTATATAGTGTATTTCCCCCATTGTAGACGTGTATATAGTGTATTTCCCCCATTGTAGACGTGTATATAGTGTATTTCCCCCATTGTAGACGTGTATATAGTGTATTTCCCCCATTGTAGACGTGTATATAGTGTATTCCCCCATTGTAGACATGTGTATATAGTGTATTCCCCCATTGTAGACATGTGTATATAGTGTATTCCCCCATTGTAGACGTGTGTATATAGTGTATTCCCCCATTGTAGACGTGTATATAGTGTATTCCCCCATTGTACACGTGTATATAGTGTATTCCCCCATTGTAGACGCGTATATATAGTGTATTCCCCCATTGTAGACGCGTGTATATAGTGTATTCCCCCATTGTAGACGTGTATATAGTGTATTCCCCCATTGTACACGTGTATATAGTGTATTTCCCCCATTGTAGACGTGTGTATATAGTGTATTCCCCCATTGTAGACGTGTATGGGTGAGATGTACAGACAGCTGGGTCACACAGGGACAGTAGACAGGACATGAAGCACCGCAGCAGATCTCCCATGTGTTGTGCAGCCTCTTCCTCCGTCATATGTCGGGGCTATATATAATCGTCACGTCGTGCACACAGCTCAGGTAATGGTTTCCTCTCATCCGTGACGGAGCACATGAGACCCTCAGGACTAATCCCTGATATTCCTGGTCACATGGACCTTATTGATGTTTTCTTCCTTCTCTACAAGATGGTGTAAATGTTCTAACACATTAATACAGGGTTACACAACTCATTAACTCATTGCTAAGCTAAAACTCCCATTATTAAGGCACAAGTTAAGAAACCCTGTTTTATCGGGATTTTCCTTTAGCAGAAAGTAGTATTTAGCTTAAACTATCACCCATACAACTTACTAATATAGTGCTGTCGCTTATTGGACTGGCTTCAGCATGTGTTTGCTTGAAAAAGCCCTAAAAGACGGTTGCGTAGACCTTTTATTGTCAGTGTGGTGTTATCTTAGCAGCTCCTGACTCCTCCTTCTCTCCTCACAGGAGGTTGTGTAGTCCTTACTTTGTCTGTGTAGTATTGTCTCAGCAGCCCCACAGATCCTCCTTCTCTCATCCTCAGCTGTCTCATGAGGTGTGGCTGGATATTGTCTCTTAACCATCTCCCTGTGATATACAAATATAGTTATATATAAGTATATACACACACAGTCATGGCCGTAAATGTTGGCACCCCTGAAATTTTTCTAGAAAATTAAGTATTTCTCTATACAAAAGCAAATTGGACATAATGTCACCCCTAACTCCAAAAATGGTCTGGACAATAATATTGGCACCCTTTTATGTTAATATTTGGTTGCACACTCTCTGGAAAAAAAATAACTGAAATCAGTCGCTTCTTATAACCATCAATAAGCTTCTTACACCTCTCAGCCGGAATGTTGGACCACTCTTCCTTTGCAAACTGCTCCAGGTCTCTCTTATTGGAAGGCTAAGTTTCCACTTTTTTTGTTTTTGTTTTTTTCTGGCAGTTTTTGAGCCAAAGTCAGAAGTGGATCCATAAGGGAGGAGAACTATGAGAGACATAACGAGAAAACAAATACATAAAATTACTTTGTCTGATTCTTAAATAATTTTATTTGCAAATTATGGTGTAAAATAAGTATTTGGTCAATAACAAAAGTTCATCTCAATACTTTGTTATATACCCTTTTACCCTTTGTCGGCAATGACAGAGGTCACACGTTTTCTGTAAGTCTTCACAAGGTTTTCACACACTGTTGCTGGTATTTTGGCCCATTCCTCCATGCAGATCTCCTCTAGAGCAGTGATTTTTGGGGGCTGTCGCTGGGCAACACGGACTTTCAACTCCCTCCAAAGGTTTTCTATGGGGTTGAGATCTGGAGACTGGCTAGGCCACTCCAGGACCTTGAAATGCTTCTTACAAAGCCACTCCTTCGTTGCCCGGGCGGTGTGTTTGGGATCATTGTCATGTTGAAAGACCCAGCCACGTTTCATATTCAATGCCCTTGCTGATGGAAGGAGGTTTTCACTCAAAATCTCACAATACATGGCCCTATCCATTCTTTCCTTTACACGGATCAGTCGTCCTGGTACCTTTGCAGAAAGTCAGCCCCAAAGCATGATGTTTCCTCCCCCCATGCTTCACAGTAGGTATGATGTTCTTTGAATGCAACTCGGCATTCTTTCTCCTCCAAACACGACGAGTTGAGTTTTTACGAAAAAGTTCTACTTTGGTTTCATCTGACCATATGACACTCTCCCAATCCTATTCTGGATCATCCAAATGCTCTCTAGCAAACTTCAGACAGGCCCGGACATGTACTGGCTTAAGTAGGGAGACACAGATCTGGCACTGCATGATTTGAGTCCCTGGTGGCGTAGTGTGTTACTGATGGTAGCCTTTGTCACTTTGGTCCCAGCTCTCTGCAGGTCATTCACTAGGTCCCCCCATGTGGTTCTGGGATCATTTTGACACCACAGGGTGAGATCTTGCATGGAGCCCCAGATGGAGGGAGATTTTCAGTGGTCTTGTATGTCTTCCATTTTCTAATAATTGCTCCCAATGCATTTCTTCACACCGAGCTGCTTGCCTATTGCAGATTCAGTCTTCCTAGCCTGGTGCAGGTCTACAATTTTGTTTCTGGTGTCCTTTGACAGCTCTTTGGTCTTGGCCATAGTGGAGTTTTGAGTGTGCCATTAATACAGGTAACGAGTGGAGGACAGAAGAGACTCTTACAGAAGAAGTTACAGGTCTGTGAGGGCCAGAAATCTTGCTTGTTTGTACGTGACCAAATACTTATTTTCCACCATAATTTGCTAATACATTCTTTAAAACTCAATGTGATTTTTATGGATTTTTTTTCTCATTATGTCTCATAGTTGAGGTATACCTCACATCTTTTTAAATGGGAGAACTTACACAATTTGTGGCTGACTAAATACTTTTTTTGCCCCACTGTATATCTTTATTGGGACATTCCAGTATGCTGAACAATGCCACAGACAGAGGAGCAGACAGGAAATGACTACAGCAGGTGCAATGTTCTGCAGTGCTGTGCAATGTTTTACAGCAGTTCTGGGCAGGAACTGGCAGTTGTGCTGTCGGAGGACTGTAAAAAAAAGAGCTGAGGAAATTGAATGCATTCTGGGAATTGTAGTACTGAGCAACTGCTCGATCAGGATATAGTGATGGGGCATGTTATTGGAGGGGACAACAAATTAAACTATTAAAATGTGTGTCAGATGGTGGTCAGCAGTGCCACTGATCAGGAGAGCTCTGATGGTGTGACTAGTCACATGTAGACAGTAACCATGTATAGATCTGTATGTAGACATATGTATTTGTGTGTATAAAACATGGCTTCCTTTTTGCTATAGTATACCCACCATGTAAGGTATAACAATATACTGTATGTTCATTTTAGGGAGAAAGAGGATTGCCAGGTCAAGTGGGGGCACCAGGTAAACGCGGCATGGAAGGTGGCATGGGACTTCCTGGTGCCAAAGGAGAGACCGGGCCGAAAGGCCAGCCAGTAAGTAATATTGGTCGCCCCTTACCCTGCAGTAAGGGGAGGAGAATGTACAAAGGTCAGCGCTGCTGGATCAATGGTTCAGTGTGCTAAATTGTATTACCATGGAACAGTGTTTTCCAACCAGGGTGCCTCCAGCTGTTGCAAAACTACAACTCCCAGCATGCCCGGACAGCCTTCGGCTGTCCGGGCATGCTGGGAGTTGTAGTTTTGCAACAGCTGGAGGCTCTCTGGTTGCTAAATACTGTAATAGAACAATGAAATGCAAAAGGAATGTGTTAACCCATCACATTCTCCCGCTGTCTGTCAGTACTCTCTGCATGTATTCTTACTGCCGATTGATGTTACGTCATCCATGTCCATTTTACTTGAATTTTTTAATGAAAGTAAAATACATGGATGCTGAAGTAATGTATGTGTGTGATGCCCGCTAGTCTGGCAGTCAATACTTGTCCTACCAGCAGTACTCAATAACTAATGCTCTACATACGTGCATCCACCCGACAAGTGTTTGACATTATTGAGCACCGACACATTTTGGTTGGACAGAACTTCATCAGGGGCCGACATTGCCAAGAACAGCTGATGGAAACCAAAATAAACCTACACTGTTCAATCCACCAGATCATCAGTGACTGTAAGCTGGCCATAGATATTAGGGAAAAGTCAGCTGTGACTTGTTAAATAGAATTTAAGTTCAGTTCCGTTACCCCTACCGATCCCTAGATATAGCCGGGAGAATATGATGCCTGCTCTATGGGTATTGCAATGTGCTAAACTGAACTTAAAACATCAGCGCTCATAAGTTTCCAGCTCTTTGACATCTGTATATTTGCACAGACGACCTCTAATGCCTTCAAACTCTTCTTTTTAGGGTGACCCTGGGGAGACTGGATTTCCTGGCATGGCCGGACTGTTTGGACCAAAGGTAGCCATTCTGTTGTGTTGCTGCCAATGCTTTCCAAAGTGTGAAAACCTCTGTGACCCTCGCTTCGCCCCCCCCGGCTCTGCTACATAACTATATGTGTTAGAGAAATGAATCATATTCTTTCTAATGAGGGAGAAGTAAACAAGCTTGTCTCCAAATGGCAGGACCATGTGGTCTGGTGTGCGGCCGCCGTGTCCACTGTTACTGTGGGATTGGACTGGGTGGTCATGTTGTAATGGGAATTCCATGGTTATGTGCCTCTTGGGTACTGGAACCAATAGCTGTACTTATCTCTGCAGGGACCTCCTGGGGACATCGGCTATAAGGGCATTCAAGGACCTAAAGGACCTCCTGGTCTGATGGTGAGTTGTCCTCCATTGTTTCAGCTCTTTGGATCTAGTATATTTTTTTTTTTAGGTTTCCAGGTTATTGTGTTCTGGATCTTTCCAGAGTAATCTCGCACATCTTCACTATTTACATATATAGTTGCGGAGAATGATTGTGGTTTTCTTAAGAACCTGTCTGACTAATGCAAGTTATTGTTCTCTGGTACCTCAGTCTAAAGGCGGAGGACAACCAGACTGTGCAATAAATGACTGGAATAATTCTGTGTAAACTAGTAATAATAATGATGATAATAATAAGAATAATTATTGTTATTATTATTACTAGAGATGAGTGAAGTTACAGTACTTCGATTCTGCACAAACTTCTCGGCTCGGCAGTTGCTGACTTTAGCCTGCATAAATGAGTTCAGCTTTCAGGTGCTCCAGTGACTGGAGACTTTCCTAGGACTGTATCCACCTTTTCCAGCCACCGGAGCACCTGAAAGCTGAACTAATTTATGCAGGAAAAGTCATCAACTGCCGAGCCGCTAGGTTCGTGTAGAATCGAATTTACTGTAACTTCGCTCATCTCTAATTATTACTATTATTAATTATTATTACTATTATTTATTACTATTATTATTTATTTATTATTACTATGATTTATAATTATTACTATTATTTATTACTATTATTATTTATTTATTATTACTATGATTTATTATTATTACTATTTTTTATTATAAATTTTATTATTATTACTATTACTTTTATTATTATTATTATTATTACTATTAACATTTATTATTTATTATAAGAATAATTATAATGATCCTTCCTCAATGATTATGAATTTATAAGCTTAAACACATGTAAAAGGGGGAAGGCATCAGCGCTTTGATGATCCAGCAGAGTAGGAGACTGCGGACTCTCAGACACACTCCGTATGTACAGAAGGATTACTATTCGGACAAACAGAAGATAGTAGGAAGAATAGACGGAGCACTCACCGGGTCTTCTTATGAAAACTTGATAAAGCAGCATAGCGTGGAGACTGGGAACAGGCAGGTAGTGCGGACAGGTGACGACCGTTTGTTACCAAACATGTGCTTCTTCTGGCCTCCGTGGAGCATCTGTTTGGTGAGTAACAGCTGTCGCCTATCCACGCTCCCCCCCCCATGATCCCTGTTTCCCCACTATGCTGGAAGAAGCACCTGTTTGGTGAGAAACGGTTGTAGCCTATCCATGCTCCCTGCCTGTTCCCTGTTTCCCTGCTATGCGGCTTTATAGTTTTATATATGGAATAAATGATCAGACTGCTCCATCTATTCTTCCTAGTATCGTCTCTTTTTTTGCATACACCGCTGTGTGACTGTTTGGATCTTGGACACCTCAGATCGTAGTACACAGTGAAAACGTCCTATATTGACGACCCTTATTCCTGGTTCTCTGTTCAAAGCCTAGAGCCAGTCTGTGCCCCTAGTGATACATCTTACCTTTATTTGCTGTTACTATTAGGAGATAATGCCTCCACAATGTCTCCTTACATACACTGTCCGATTAACTGCGTCCCCTTTCTTTTCTCTTGGATTTGTACTCACATTTATCTTATTTTATTATTTTAGGGAAATGTAGGAGTCATCGGACCAGTGGGTATTGTCGGGCCTTCTGGAAACCTAGTAAGTATATTTTTGGTTATGGTTTAGCATGCGTGTTTCTTACTACGACATTAAAGGGGTACTTTGGTGAAAAACAATTTGTTTTTAAATCAACTGGGGCCAGAAATGTAAACAGATTTGTAAATTACTTCTATTTAAAAACCTTAATCCTTCCAGTACTTATCAGCTGCTGGTGGATCCAGAGGAAGTTGTATAGTTCTTTTCAGTCTGACCACAGTGCTCTCTGCTGCCACCTCTGTCCATATCAGGAAATCTCCAGAAAAAAAAGAGAAGGTTTGATATTGGGATTTGTTCCTGCTCAGACCGAGGTGTCAGCAGAGAGCACTGTGGTCAGACTGGAAAGGACTACGCAACTTCCTCTGTAGTATACAGGAGCTGATAAGTACTGAAAGGTCAAAGATTTTTAAATAAAAGTAATTTACAAATCTGTATAACTTTCTGGAACCAGTTGATCTGAAAACTTTTGTTTTCCATCGGAGTACCCCTTTAAATTCTACAAAAAGTTACTACTAGAACAGCTATGCAAAAAGAAGAAGGGCAGTAAGATCTCAAAGAGAATCTGTCAGCTGCGGGCACCATTGGATATGTACTAGGGCAGTGGTCTCCAACCTGCGGGTCTCCAGATGTTGCAAAACTACAACTCCCAGCATGCCCGGACAGCCGTTGGCTGTCCGGGCATGCTGGGAGTTGTAGTTTTGCAACATTTGGAGGTCCGCAGGTTGAAGACCACTGTACTAGGGTATAAAAGCAAACTCTACCTTTCCTGGAGCTAATTGTGGTTGCCAAACTCACCTTTAAATTTATCAGCTAAGTGTCAAGGAGGTGGAGCCAAGCTGCTCAATGACTACATCCTAGCATGCCTCCTTACTTGCCCCCACCTTTCAGCCCCTCTTTCTGTCATACAGAACTGTACACATGTCAAGGAGGGGCTTGGAGATGAGGAGTTGTGGCAGCTCTACACCGCCCCCTTGACACTTGGCTAAGAAATAAAAAGATGATTTTATAAGTTTGACAACCGCCGTCAGCTTCCGGAACAGTACAGTTTGGTACATGCTGGTTGGGAAATGCTGCTCTAGTTCATGGCCTTTACTCAGGTGCATAATAGAAAATCCAAAAACCGGTTCAACAATTATCACAGCAGTCAATGGGTTAGAGTTCCACTTTTTTTATTTTTTTGTATCAAACCTAGCATAGAAAGCTCATTGAAAACTTTCACTCACTGACTGAAGTCCAAACAATGAGAAGCTTTCAGATTCTGACCTGCAACGTTTCGGGGGCCTTCCCCCTTATTCATGCGTAATGAATAAGGGAATAACACCTGAAACGTTGCACCTGACACACTTCTGATTGTTTGGACTTCAGTCAGGAGGTGAAAGTTTTCAATGAGCTTTTATGCTATTTTTGAAAAATTTAAATAAAACAAATGATAAAAGGAATAACAAAAATGGAAACAAGAAAACTGTAAATTTTT